>NW_016690191.1:5250677-5375221 GCF_001604755.1 Lepidothrix coronata
TTCTTTTTTTTTCTTTTTTTTTTTTTTCATAAAAACCAATCTGCAAAAAGAGCTGTTAAATATTTCCTGTTCCTTTGGCACAGATAGCACTAAAAACCAGCAGTTGGATAAATATTTTAGCAATTTCTGGGGAGAAAATAGACATGGAGAAAACACTAACAAGTAAGGACAGCCTTTCTGGGAATTTGGTGAAATCCAGGGCAAGTTTTGTGTCAGTTGCTTTACCAAAGGTCCCAGCAGTTCCCTCGCTCTATCTTTACCCTTCTACAAGTGGGTACCACATAACAGGATTTGCATTTGCTATTTGCAGTCAGGGAGCCAAATCCAGCTTGATTTGAACATTTTTCTGGGTTTTCCACTGTTTGAAATTCTGCTGTTAACTCAAATGTCACTTGTACAAGTGACCACAGATGAGGGATGGGAGAAAACTGCTTCTCTAAATTGGCTGGAGGCAGGTGAATGAACAGATTTCACTATGTTTATGTGGGTTTCCTTAGTTCATTTGAGTTTCTAATATGTTTAAATTAATGCATGGCAGCATTAGTTTAACATTGACTGCTGACCTGTGTAATAACCACTAGTACAGTCTCCAGTTGTTTTTCAGTATTTTCTTCTGCTCTGCTCTTCTATTGGCAACTAATCTCTTTTATGCTCCATATAAAAACATCCTTCTTCAAAATAACGTGTTTCCTTTGGAGGCATTTCAGACACATTTAAGAACAAACTTGCTCCAGTGACTTATTGCAAGCCCAGAGGAGTTCTCTAACGCCACAGCATCTTTTCTCTCTTTTTAGCAGCTGTTTTCTCATTTTTTCTCCCCGTGAAAGACAGCCTTTGTGAGACAGGCCCTCATGAGAGCTGTCATGTGATTAACACTCCCATTGCCATGGACAGCTTGTGCCCACCACATTTTTTAAGCTCTCCCACACCTTATGCTGCCTTTTCAGCCCCACACCAGCTCCTCTCACTCATGTTTTCTTACTTGCTCCCAGGCAACCTGGGTCACCTCCTCACATAGTTTAGGTCTGGATTTGGTCCACCAAATCCAGGGGATGGGTTGCTTTGAGCAGCTGAGGATTTGGTGCCAGGCCAACCACAAGATGTAAAACACTGGCTGTGCATAAGGAGCATTTAACATTTGGTGTCTCCTGGGCTGTGTTCTGGCACGTGCTTCTGAAAGATAGGAATGCTTAGCAAAATTCTGGATACCAGTGCTAGATGCTGTAAATATCCCTTCCAGAAGAGCCTGGGAGACTAAAGAGCCATGTCTCTGTTTTTGGGAATGGGGCACAAGGTTCATACAACTCCTATTAAACATCACCCCATAATTACCTGTTCGGGAGTCCAGGATTTGCTGGAGAAATAATTGTTTTGGCTTTGTTAACAAATGCTGCCAGCAGCATTCCTGGACACGGGAGGGCCCTGCTGGTGAAAGTGGTGATTTTTGGTTACTGGATGCCCATGTGCTCTAAGCTGTGTCCTGCTGACATGAGGAGAGCATGAAAGACCACCTAATGAAACCAGGAGTGCTGCTGACTGCAGTAAAGGTGGGTCTGTTCTTCTGCTGCTCACATTAGCTGAAAATGGGTGAGATCGCAATAAAGACAAGTTTAATCAGATTGAGAAAAGCGGTAATAACCTAGTTTTGGGCAGGTTCTGGGCTCTTTTACAGTTTTTTCTGCAGTTACTGCCTTATGAGAGAAAGGTTGGGGGAGAGAAAAACAGATGTCCCAGATACAGCCAGCATTTCTGATAACTTGACTCCTAAAATAATCTTGCTTTATAGAAATTGATTTTGTTCTTTTTCTTTTACAAAGAACAACAGAGAGAGAGTTCTCATTCCCACAAATTCTCTCCAAAGGAACAGTACTATATAAATCAAATTCTGGTTCAGGAGGTTTATTTTTTTTTTTTAATCTTTAATATTTAATTTAAGCCATCAGTTTGGACTGACACCTATTCCTCTTGAAATGGCATGGGTTTTTTATTTTCTATGAGAAACCGGTATTTTCTCTCCTAATAGATCCTTTATATCATGCTAGGGAAAGAGGAAGAAGCGACAATATTCCCCCAAGCAGTATCACACTCATGACACCTTGTTTTCTCTGCTATGGATTCAGATTAAAATAAGGTCCGTTAAGTTTTTTCTTCTCCTAAAGCCCTGGCATGTCAGGAAGATTTACAGTCCATCAGAATAAAAGCAAGGGCTGGGGTGTGGTGCAACTGCCTTTGATGTCATTTTTTGTAACTCTTGGTGACCATTGCATCAGTTGGAACCGTCACTGATTTTGTGCCCCATTTGGGGCTTCTGAGTTGATGCTTGGAAAAGGGAGGGAGGAGGTGGGCCCTGAGGTCCTGGGACCCCCTGTGCCCCTGCCACATAGCATCTTTCATGTTTCAGAGAGAGTCCCCAGAGCCAGAAGAGCTTTTGAGCAAATACTCTATTAATATTTTTTTCTGAAGGTTTTTTTTTATACAAAACAAGGTGTGTTTTAAGATCCAGCAGTAGGTGTTAAAATGAATGTGTTTCTCTTCCAGGAGTTTGTTCAATGTGCAAATAAAATCAACCCTCACGCACAGAAAACATGGAAGGTTTCAATTTAAAATTCATTGGCTTTTCTAGAGAAGCACATGGGGGGTTTTTTGCATGTGTAGTAATGTATTGAGAGAGATCCTCATCTGCATAAAACATCAGAGAGCAAATCCCAATTACAGATTCATAGACTAGCAAAGAATATATGTTATTCTTGATTTATCCTTGTGATAAGATTTATAAAGAACAGTGTTAGTCTATGTTAAAACGAATGGCTCCAACTGGCATTAATAAAATCAATAAACTTAATGGTAAAAGTGATAATATCAGCCCACAATATGATCTGAGCACTATAAAGCAACACACAAATTGGTAGCTGATGTCCAGAGGAGAGGACTGCATTTCCTATTTGCACTTGAGGGATATATGAGCTCATTTGGGTCTGCAGGAGAGTCCTCATGCATGACTCAGAGAAAGAGCAATGAGAATTACGGTGCTACTGCCCCACTCATTGAAATACCAGTAAACACTAAAGCCTCTGCTTCTGAATTTGACTCATTCGTTGCTAGACCTGTTGGCACTCTCCAGTGTGATATGCAAGGACTTGAAATGTGTGCCTCAAGAGCCCTCCATCTAATTTCATTGCAGACTGCAATGAAATGTAAAAGCAAAGCCCCACATTAGTTGTGTGTCATCAGATCAGCTCTGCTGCGATAATGTAAAAGTGCTCAAGAAGATGATGTATTTGCCCTGAGAAAAAGCTGCTTGGAGAAGATGCTAAAATGTATTACCTGACAGACAAGCACCATCCAACCAGCGAGTGTGAATGTGCTGCACTGAAAGCTTCAGCCTGAGGAAATGCCTTTGTGTGGAGCTGTGCCTCTGAGGTCACAGCTGTGGCTCCAACAAGGTGCTACAGAGCTGGGCAAAGCCATCCCTGGTGTCGGTGCAGATCTCCTCTCTGATGTTGACAGCCATGAACTTTTGCCTCTTGTAAGGCTAGAGCAGGATAATTCAACTGAACACTATGATCAAAATGAAATGATGAAATTATCAAAGTACTGATGAGTTGTGACATTGACTTTCTGTGCCTCAGTTTCCCTCATATTGGTATCCTGGTACACTATGATTAGGCATGGCATTTTCTGAGTCTGTTTATAATGCTACTGTGTAAGTATAGACAACGGTTATTTTCTGTGATTTAAAAACCTGCTCTGCTGCTAGCATAAGGACTGAGTCCAGAATTGTGGTGTCTGATCCCCATTAATGTTAAAAATCCCATCATTCTGAGCTCTTCTTTGTATGAATCCTTCTGCTGCCTTTGCGTGCCTATGCCTGTCAGCAGAGGCACAGGACAGCAATCACCAGGTTAGTCCTGCAGTGACAGAAGGTCCCCGGTGTCTGTGTGGATGTCAACAGATTTTGGCTGCATCTGTCCCAGTCCTCTGCATGGCTGCCTGATGCTGGTGTCCAGGGCAGGATGTTCTGTGGCACTCTTGGCCACTGGCCTGCAACCGGGAAAACGCAGCCGTGGTGAAAACCTCACCACTTAAAAACCAGAAAGTATGAAACTCTTGGAAACACTGCAGATGGTATGGGCTGAATGGAGGCTTGAAGACCTCTGTGATATCAGAAATACCAAACTGGCCTGTCTGGTGTCTGCTTGGTTTGAGAACCCAGACCTGTGAGGATGGCTCGGGAGCAGAGTGCTATCATTCCACCAAAATATGCCATATAAACCTGCTCAGCAACTGGGCAAGGTTGTGAGGAAAGAGGGAAAGTTTATTCTCTGTGCTTCTGTGGCTATTTCAAAAATTCACTTCTCTGAAGAAGTTTTTTTAGTCTAAATTTATTCTCCATCAATTTACATCTATTTGTTCTTGTGCCAATATTCTTCCTCAGCTTAAATAGCTCTTCTCTCTCCCCTGTGTTTACCCCCTTGATGTATTTATAGAAAATAATCACAGCCCCTCTCAGGCTTCATTTTGCAAAGCTAAATGAAGCAGCTTGTCCAGTATCCTCTTATAACACTGGCTCATCCCAGTTAGTTCTTGTTCTGAATTGGGCATTGCTGAGCACGGGAGACTGTGCAGGGCAGGGTATTCCCAGCAAGGTTGTGCTCATCCTTTCCAATGATGTTCATCTGTGCCCTGCAAATGTGCCAACACCCCTCTACAGTACAGAGCTACTCATCATTTCCCTTTGCTTGTCTCTGATCACAGTGTGTCAAATGCTCATAAGCATCCCGTGCTAGACTAATGCTTTGCTTTTCCCCTTCCTCCCAACTGATGAGCTCCCAGGTGCTCACAGATATTCTTGCTGGTCCTTCAGTACAGAATCAATGTCTTTGTGTTTGACCCATCCCTTGGCCTCTCATTCTGTGCAGTATTCAGGTTTTCTCTAAGAATGTTTCCCAGCTTTCTGTCTAATGCCACTGAAGGCATTAGTGCCTTTCTGCTCTGTCCAGGAGTAATTAATGTAAAGCATAATGGAAATGCATCCCAGTCATGGAGGAATTCCTCTAGTAACCTCCCCCAGCCTGCTCATCCTCCTTTGGAAATGGTATGTCAGCATCCTACTGGGTGGGTGGGGAAGTAGCTAGCAGTTGTGAATTAATCCAAATAATTTCCAGTGAACTTAATTTTCCATGTCAGCTGTTTTGCTGAAGTCCTGATAGGTTATATGTGCTGCTTTAAAAAATGAGGATAATGGTGTCTCTGAGTGTGATTTATCTTGGTGCATTTTCTCCTGCCATCATTTGCTTCCAGAGCCCTTTCCTTCAACACGTATTAAAAAGCCTCACTTGCCTGTGAAATCAAACTGAAGAACCCGTAGCTGTCCATATTGCTTGTTTGTACTTCTAAAAATATTGGAATATCATATTTTCTTATTCTATCTGATTGCACAGATTTATTAAATAAATCCTTGCCTTGTAGCTATCTTACATCCAGATTTTCAAACCTGTGCAGGGAGGACGCTGGTTCTTTCTTTGATGAAATCTCTTGAAAACAAACCAACAAATGAATCCCAGTCACCATGCATTTAATAACAGATGCAGGCAAACAAAACATCCTTGGAGACTCTCATTTTTCAAGCTCTGTATAGGTAGCATGGCTTCAGGCTGCAGCACTGTCTCTCAGTGCATTTACACACCCTGCCACCTGCAAAGACTTGTTCAGATATACAAAGCATTTGGCAAAGAATGGCTGCAGAAAGGTTTGCAATGAGCTCTGTTATCTCTAACAGGTTTGTCATTAAAGTAGAATATCCTATACAGACACTCCAACTTCTATCATTCCTCAGAAATGGCAAGCTAAGGTGGTAGTAACTGAACTAGTATGATAGATGGCTGTGTTATAATTGAATTAGTTGGGAAGCATTGACCTTTTTGATGTATAATGTCTCTGAATGTGAACAACAAATACAAACTAATGCTTTTATGACTTTGCTGGGTGAGTTTAGTCATCAGACTCGTGATAAATAAGACATTGCACACTCTAGTCAATGGAAAACATGTTTGCAGCTCCTGTGCTTGTATTTCTGTACTCTGTGAAATAGCTCTGTTGGCACATGTTACTCAGGTGTGGCTTTTATATTATGAGCTGGACCCAAATGTGAATTCAAGTCCTCAGAGGACCTTATACTTGCTGGATAATGATAAGCCCAGCAGCTACTGCTTGGTGTTAATTGTTTGCTCCCTTACTGCGTGGCCAGATTAGCTGACAACGACCTGAGGAGATTTCTGCTGTTTCTGCAGCACCTCTCCTTGTCAAAATAGTTGTAGATCAATAGCTGTTACCTCCACAAGCCATAGCGAAGTGAAGTTGGATGGGAAATGCAATTAGAAGAGGGGAAGCTATTTTCAAAGAATTCATGTGGTTTGTTCTTGCGTTTCTACACCCTGGTCCTTCTAGCTCCAGAGCAGAAAATGAAATTTTCCTGCTTTTTATTCAGTTTGGGTTTGACAGAAAAATCACTATTGCTCTAACCTGGGACATTTTATTAGTGTTTATCTGACCGTGATGAATTCACATATTGCTACTTGCCACTGGAGCCAAAATAAATGATCTCCAGTGGACAGGGTGCATGGGGTACTGATGGATGTCTGATCTGCCTCTTCAAATCCAGCCCAGGTAAGGAAAGCTTGTCGCGAAAAACATCTGTTCACTGTCTCACGCAAAGTGAACTGATGGTCTCAGCCTACATACTGACACCTCCAAAGCAGCATGTCCTTGGTGCAGGAAGATTGCCCACTACCCCTTGTGCCTACGTGTAAGTGTAGATAATTCCTGGTGGCTTTGGTTTTCTCCACCTTGCTCTCTGTTTTGTGCAGTTTTCCGGTACTTTCTTGCACTCAAGGATCTCCAAACCCATTTCCAGATCTGAGACTCACCCACAGCCTGAATAAGAGCCTGCAGCTATAGCAGCTTCTCATAGTTACTATTGATTTAGGTAAAAGCATAAATGTTGCATTCTTCCAGTTTGTGTGTCTGTCTCTCGCCCCAGGCTCTTTCTTTTCCTCTGTGGGATCAATTACCTTCTGATCCTTGGATGCAGAGTCTGGCATGCCCTGCTGGAGCACAGAAGTAGGGGCACTGCCATGACAATTTGGATCAGAAGAATCCCTCCAATGCAAGAACTTGTCACCAGGAGGGCCAGCAGCAGACATTTTAGGGAGCACTGCAGAAATGCATAGTCATGGCTTAATTTTCATCTAAGAAAACAGCATATAGTAGAGCCTCCAAAGTGAGGTCAGAGTAAGCCATGAAAGAGCAAAAACACACCAATCAGTTTTCGGCAGAAATTAAACTTGTCTCATCTCTGCTTTTGTACATCACTGCCCCCCCTCTATCTTTGGATACCTCCCAAAACTCATCTATGCTTCTGATGCTTATCAGATCAAGTCTAGATAGTATCAATGTCTATAAGAGATTTTAAAAACCATTTTAGCTCTTGATCTTTGGTAATTCTTGGTGGTGGTGAAGCTTACAGTACTGATACTGAAAGAAAAAGGTCTCCTATACCACCTCCTCTGGATCTCTGCATAAGTGTTGGATGCAATGCAGATATTTTAAAATTTTGTCCTGCAAATTCAGGAGCAAGTTCTGGCTGGGTTTGATACAAATGTTCAATTGTGGCAAAGGGAGAAACCATCTCAAAAAGCACCTCAAGGGCAGCTCAGATAGGGGTGAGAAGGAAAAGCAGTGTAAACCCTGTTCTCTCCCTATGCATGTAGGTGGGAGGCAACAGCTGCATCTCCCAGCTTCAGCTGGGAGGTGAAAACAGGGTGCATGGCATCATTGCCTGTGAGGTGTAGCTCACAGGGCATGTACAACCTTTTGGTCCACAGAAGTTGTATATCCTCGACCTTGAAAACTACTGGTTCTTGGTATCTTCTTGCACTGAGCGATCCTGCTCAGCTCCAGCCCAGCTGTGAACAGATGCAGCTTCTCAGCATGAGGCACGTGCTGCAGTGCTGTGTCTTCCCTGGGGTGCTGCTCCTTGGACTTGCCTCTGTACCTTCAGGAGAGACTTTCCTGAGTCCTCCTGGATTTGATGCACACAAGCAGGTCAGATATGGCACACCTCATGGGTTCTCCCTGGTACAGAGCAGAAGAGCAATCACTTCTAGTATTCTGTCTTTCCCAGGTGCTAAACAAATTATGTCAAAACTGACATGTAAAATGTGGTTCTACATGGTCCCCATTGCTAAAGCAATTACAGAAGAGCTGGGCTGCAGCATGTGCATAATCCCCCAGACATCACAGGGAAAGAGTAAAGACTTAGAATAACTCACACAGGGAGCAAACCTTGCAAACCTAATTAAATGCAATAGAGATATAGAAGGAAGAGAAATTCGTTTTCTCTACGACCTGCCCATGGTCAATGGGAGAAAAGATTAAATGCTAGAAAGGTTTCAATCTATTTGTTGTGGTTAAAGAGCCTTGTACAGGATGTGTCACAAGCAGTTCACTGTCTTCATAATGTAATTTAAGTTACTGTGATCCACATGGGTCATACATCTGCTGTTTTTCCCAGCATGAGGAAGCATGACTTTCTGGCTTATAAACACATCTTGTTATCATGCAATACCTCATGTGAATGATCGAGTGACACAGGGAAGGAATACAAGAGAATGGGAATACATGAAGACACTGTTCCCTTACTCTCTAGTGGCAGTCAGATGGTGTCACACCGCCTGCTCCAGCCTTACCAGCTACTGGAGAAATCCCAAGACTGCTGAGATCAATAAGCTTTTTGCTGACAATTTCAAATGGAGGGAGTGATTTAACCCCCAACCAGGCCCAAAGACACAACCTGATGTGTTCTGCTGCCTGGATTTTTGAATTGCAGCCAGTGAATTTAGCACCAGATTGAGGTACAAGGTGGCCTGGAGAAGCCAGCAAGGAGTGACTTATCCATAGAGACATTCCGAACTACTCTCCACTCTGGGAGCACAAAAAACATACATAGCTTCAAATGATTTTAAAGCAGAAAAACTCAGCTCAGAGGGAAGGATACTAGGAGCAGTGAACAATTTAGAGATTTGAGTAGAAACATGTGAAAGAGCTCCTTTAGAGCTTCCATAAATCGCCTCCCACAGGCCTGGTATGTGGGAGGTCGGGAGAAGGTCCCCTCTCAGGGAAGCTGACCTTGGCCCCCACACAGCAGTTGCTGTTGCAAAAGTTCCTTTTTGACTCTTCACTTTGCATGGGCCCAGACAGAACATATTGCTCCATCCCTGAAAGCCTTGGAGCACCTGGTTAATACATGATCCTTATTCCCACAGTGAAGATCCGGGAAATGGATATAAATAAAAACAGGGCTGATGAAGCCAAGGTTAAGTGGAGGTGCATTCCTGCCCACCATCAGACATGAACAAGCTGGATTTAGGACTGTTACCACAATGAGGTACTGTTTCCTAGAGCAAAACTGACAGAGGAGGTGGGAAACCAGAGCTTAGAACAAGCAAGACAGAAATACTGAGAAAGGAAAAGGCAAAAAGGTGCAACATTTGATCAGCTGGAGAAGGAGTCAGAATTAAGCCTCTTCATCACAGCGATGGTTGCTTTCCTCCGACCCACCTGGCAGAAATGAGAACTTGTTCTTTCACTCAACAATGATTTGCAAAGACTCTTCCTTCGTTTTCCAGACTGCAATGCTGAAATTAGGATGAATAGCTCCATCCCGTAGGACACTTCCAGGCATTTCTCGGCAAGACACGCTGTATTGATGCTGTGGGGGATACAAACCTGAGAGGATTCTGGGCTGCAGATGTTGCAGCCAAGTGTCCAGAGGTATTTAAAGGTGGGGGGATATTCTGCATTACATATGTTTCAACCCAACAAGGGGATCAAGCACCAGACAAACCACCAAAGGCAATGATAGTTTCTTCATTCCTGCATTTTTTTTCAGTGGAGACTGCAGGCTTTTCTGGAAGATACTTTTTAATCAAATGTTAACTGCTGAGCTAAACACAGCGGTTATTGAGTGAAATGCTATGGGCTACGTTATTCTGCAGACTGATGAGCTAATAGTCTCTGCTGGCCTTAAAATCTGGATGGACATTTTAAGGGGATTCTATAAAAAGGCCATCCCAATAAATAATTACTCAGGGCGGTAAAAGCTAAGGCATTTGTGAATTCCTTGGTGACCACAAGAAACTTGAAGAACATTCGACATATTACCTAAGTGCCAGTGAGCACAATTGGACATTCATCAATACGACTGGAAAGTCTCCTCTGGCTTCAGTGGACATTTGGTCAGGTCACAGTTGTGGAAATGGCATGAGGGCTAAAGCCAGCAGGGGGGCAGAGCTGTGCCACTCTCCGTCACAGAGCACCGCTGGATGAAAGATATCTTCCTTCAGGTTTTAACTCACGTGGGAAGATTATTTTGATTTTCCTTTAGAAAACCTTGATGGGCTTGGGGACTTGGGGGTGAGCCAGTAACCAACAGAGAGACAGGTTGCACAGAAAATTCACCTGAACGTGCAAGAAATCAGCATGTCCTTTGCACAGCTTGGAAATACCTTCACCTCTCTGGAACTCGGTATGGAAGGTAACACCTTCCCAAGAGCTCACACAGAACAAAGATGTCTCCAGCCCTGACCTGAGACCCTACACAGCCCATTGCTGAGCTGGGCTCATTGAAGTCTTGCAAAGTAGCAGGTGGTTACCTGTCACACTTGCCACTGCCTTCACCTGTGAGATCAAGAGGAAGCAGTGCCGAAACAGCCGGAGTGCCGGCTGAGTGCAGAGAAACGTGAGCCCACTGGCTCCATCTGCCCAGCCTTCCAGCACTCTGCAAGAAGCTCACTCCCTCCCGGGGGCTCCAGTCAAGAAGCAGACCCTGATTATTTTTTTCTCCTCACTTTTGACCTAAAATCCCCTGCACCTGTGCTTTTGTGCATGTTCACTCCAGAAAGGGAGCTTGTCTATGCTGCTACCTGAGAAGTGTCTGAATCTTGCCCCCTTTGCTCATGGTTAGCAGAGCATTCACAAAGGCCCAAACTGAAAATGAAGGCTCATTTGGGAAAATATTGGTCATGAATATAAAGAATAAAATTGTCCTGGTTTTGAGTTAGTTGGCTAAACAAACTTAAATGTCATGTTTCTTCTCTCTGATGCATTAGCCTGTGGCCACTATAACCAACAGTGTTTTTCTACATGGTCTTGAAAGTGCATTTTACAAATACTCAAAAATGCAGTATGGTGGTGGGGGGGGTGTATTTCTCATAAGCATTTGTGCCAGCAAAAGCCAGTTGTTCCCACGCCCACTGGAAAGAAATTCAATATAGCAAAAGGAAGCTCATTAAAAAATTTAGACCAATATTCACAAAAATATTTTATCTTATCCATCCCACTCCACAGTTACTTTTCTTTTTGTTTGTAAATACTTTGGGGGAAAAATATCGCTTCTGCCTAGAACTGCTGTCAAGTGTACTGCTTTGAAGAATTTGGCATATTCTCCGGTCAGCACATCTGGTATGGGTGGATGCTCTTCAACAGACTGATTTTTTTTTTTTTGGTTGTTGTTATATTTCAAGTGATCCTGTGCCAAAACCCGTTTAGCTGAACAAGAAGTTTGCCCATTATCAATCACTCACTGATAACTGCTGCCAACTCAAAGATGCATCTTTCCAGGCACAGCCTGTGTGCACACTGGCTGCAGGAACCAGCTTCAGCAATATTGAGACCCTACTGAGATTTCAGAGGAAGTGCAAATAAGGAGTACTTGATAAAAATAGCAACCTGCAGGCTCTGTACTGCTAAGTGCTATTTAACTACGCAGAAAGTTTTGGTATTTGTCTTTAAGCTAGGAAAGAATCTAATGTTTTACCCAGGCTGTGACAGAGGGGAAGAAAGAGCGCCCTGGCTTGTCCGGCTGTTCTCCCAGAAGCTGCCTTGCTCCTCCAAATTCTGGTTAAACACTTCAGGGAGCGCAACAGACTCAGAGAGTCTTGTCTGTTTGGAGTATAACTACCTGTACTCCCAGCATGGGCTTTGCTTTGGGCTTTAGATTTTCTCTTTCTCTTAAAAGCAAACCCAGAAGAGACTGAGGACTTGCTATTGGCACCTTCAAAATGTAAACCAGTCTCTGTTCTACAAGTGATATTGATGAAGGATTAGTTTTTCTACTTTTTAATACCATTAGACTGCTACCAGCTGTTTAAGAAATGTCCATGCTGAAGAAGGTGCTAGGTATGGTTATGTCCCAGTTAAAATGAAATTAGTTTTCTTTTACCTCTTAGCAAAAAAGATTCACCAGGAAATGGTTGGGGGTTCCTGAGGGCAGCTAAAACACCAAGTTAGCTGAAGGGTTTTTTGGTATGTTGAGCTCTTGCTTTTCTAATGGCAGAAATTTACCCACAGGTTTCAATAAGGAAGGTGAAGAACAGACTTGGTGCATAAAGACTTTTTAGTGCTTTAAAAGGAGCCCTTGGAGCAGCCCCTTTGCTGTCAATGGGACAAGCAGTTTAGTTTAAGTTATGAACACTCACATAGGTCTTTGTAAGGTAGAGTGTGTAGCAGCTGTGTGGTGCTACAGCCACATGGTATGAGATAAGGCACAGTGAGAGCCCTGGGCTCAGGCTTGCCGAGGTTTGTGCCTGTTTGTTGGATTGCTCTAGAGGGGTTGCAACAGAAAGAAAATTTTGCAAGAGACTCTGGATAAGACATGAGTGGAAAAAATCTGCCCTCCATGGGGAGTTATCCACATGGAGAGCAAACAAGAAAGTTTCAGAGAAATACCTGGAGAGTGTTGCAGTGATGAAAATCAGATTTTCTTTCCTAGACCTTACCCTGAATATTAACTTCTCCTTCAGAATCTGCCAACTTCAGTGTTTTGAGCCCTGTGGAGTTACTCCTGTGCACAAACAGCACTGTTGCTGCTGTGAGAGGGGACAGTGGCAACATGTTCATTTTTGTGTAGCTGTAATTAGCATCACACATGAATGGAGAACATGCTCTGGCCTGGCAAGCAAATTGGGCAAAAATATATTTATGTTAGGGCTATGTTACATTGGGAAGAGACTATGAGGAGCAGGGCAGTGTTTCTGCAGTACTGTGATGCCAGACAAGATAGGAAAGGTAGTGTGCATAGTCCTGAAGAGCCCTGGCTTAAGGAGACATCTCCTATGTCCAGTCAGTCACCTGCTTAATGTGGAAGGAGTCACTGAAGCAGAGGCAAAGGAAGATGGGAGCCCTGGGGGAAGGTGGAAGCTATGGGGGAGCCAGACAAGGTAAATGTGCCAGCTGCTGGAGGAAAGAGGAGATGAAAGGGAAAAGAAGAGTGAAGAACAAAGCAGAGATGTCAAGGAAAGGTGGGGAGGGGAAACGGGAGATGATGGCACTAAAATTAGACAGGGAAGCGGGACAGGGAGAGCTGATCCGTTGCACTCCCCTCGGACGAAATTCCCGCTGAAGCTGCTTTCAAATCTGGCCTGGGGAGGGAGGAGAACTGGAAAAGAGAAAAGATGGGGTGTCACTGCAGCACCCCAAGCTGCTCAGAGAGGATTTCTCTGGCCCCAAGAGGAGCCAGCCCTGCTGTCCCCAGGCACTATTTCAACCTCCACACCCCCTGAGCATCATCTTCACCCTGGGAGACACCACCCAGTGTGAAATCAATGTCTTGTGTTTATGAATCTGCACTGCGTTTAACTGTTTCAAACCAATTTTTGCAGGTGATTCCTAATTATATGCTACTAGTCACAGCCCACAAAAAGCTAATGAAACCCTTGCCATCAATTAAATGTAATTTCTGCATGTTGAGGTGGAAGCGAGGAAGGCAAAAGATGAAGTCAAACTTTCCCCTGGCTACAGCTATGGGAGCCAACTCTGGAAACCTCTCAGAACCTGAATGAAACCAAGATCTGAACTAGGGCTAAGAAATGTTTTCTATTTATTCTCTGGTGTGTGCAATTCTGAAGGGTACAGAGAGCTCTTCTGCCCGTTCTGACGACCTGAAGGCATCTGGTATAGGAAGTGGTGTAGGGTTGAAAGAATCCAGCCATGCAATTTGCAACTAAATGGTTACTTATAGTATAAAAAAAATCTGACAAAAAGCATGGAGAATGAGGCCCAAGGACACTGCCTCTTTCAGTGTTGTTAAGTAGTGGTAAGAATAAAAGCAGTGTAAATGTGTTTTTCTTTCATTTGCAAAGCTGTATGTTTATCTTCTTCTTCTGTCCTAGTTGCTATATGCACTAAGTGTCTTTAGAGATGCTATATATATGCTGAATAACACACAATATTCTTCAAAGTCACTGGAAGAACTTGCACATCAGTTGGTTTCAGACAAAAACACCCTCCTGACCCCTTGTTTCTTCCAGGAAAGGAGGGAGGTCTGTTCTCAAGGTTGTCAGGGTAAGTAACACACATAGTTTTATG
Source organism: Lepidothrix coronata (assembly GCF_001604755.1). Lineage (NCBI taxonomy): Eukaryota > Metazoa > Chordata > Aves > Passeriformes > Pipridae > Lepidothrix > Lepidothrix coronata. The sequence continues at coordinate 5,265,102 of NW_016690191.1, forward strand.
TCAGTTTGTCCATAGTGGTCTGAAGGCCATGGTGTGTTTCGGAATACGACCCTTCGAATTAGTTCATCTAAGAAAGAAAAGCTGATAGTCCACTCCCCATGAGAGGAAAAAGTCAAGCCTTTGATATCTTGCTGCTTTATTCACCCAGCAACACCTCTATTAAAAACTCTCTGCAGTATTTCTGGAATGCATGACAAGCAGGGCAGCAGCAAGGGAAGGAGCAGTGCTCTGAGGTAAGGTAGGCTCTTGCCTGCCCAGGCTGGGAGCGTGTGTGTCTTGGTGCTGCACGTGCATCACAGCACACCTGAGGGGGGGACTCCCACGCTGTGCAGCCCACGCAGCCCCTTGTGCTGTCATCCTACACCAGCAGACCCCATTCCTGTGAGGACCACCCCCACCTGCCTGAGGGGAGTCCAGATACCACGGGCAGCTGTGCAGCACATGGACTGTGCGTTGGTGGCCTCTGCACCCTGAGGGCGGTGGGTGTGTAAGGCTGGGCACTGGGGTTCCATCATAGAATTGTTTAGGTTGGAAAAGACCTCTAAGATCAAGTCCAACTGTTAATCCAGCATTGCCAAATCCACTACTAAACTATGTCCCTAAGTACCACATGAAGTACCTCCAGGGATGGTGACTCTACCACTTCCCTGGGAAGCCTGTTCCAGCCTTCACCTTTCAGTGAAGAAATTTTTCCTAATATCCAGCCTAAACTTCCTTCACCTTTCAGTGAAGAAATTTTTCCCAGTATTTAATCTAAACTTCTCCGGTGCAACTTGAGGCCGTTTCCTCTTGTCCTGTCACTTGATACCTGGGAGAAGAGACCGTCCCCCCACCTGGCTACAACCTCCTTTCAGGTAGTTGTAAAGAGCGATAAGGTCCCCTTGTCCCTCCTTTTCTCCGGGCTGAATACCCCCAGCTCCCTCAGCTGCTCCTGATCAGACTGATGCTCTCGATGTCCCCTGCTGGGAAGAGGCTCCTTTGCCACTGGACATCCCCTTCCCTGCACGCCCTTGCACCAGCCTGCGGGCGCTGTCCCCTCTTCCCGGACCGGGGTGCAGGGAAATGGCAGTGAAGGGGGAGCCGGGCGCTGCCCCCCGCCCCGCGGAGCGCCGGAACTCACACTAATAATCGCAATAATAATGATAACTGTTTAAGACAGCGGGGGCAACGCCCCTCCCGGCCCCCGCCGCGCCCCGTCCCTGCGGGCCCGGGACCGGCGCTGCCGCAGCGCCCGGGGCTGGTCGGGGCAGCCCCGCCGCGGCTGCGGGCGCGGGGGGCGGTGCGGGGAGGATCGGCCAGTGCAGCCCCCTCCCTCCCTCTCTCCCGTCTCCCCTCCTTCTCTTCCCTCTCTCCTCCCCTCCCTCCCCTCGGTCCCTCCTCCCATGCCAACCTGCTGCCGCCTTTGTCAGCGCAGCCCGGCGCTATGGCATCCTGCCGGGGCTTCGGGCTCGGGCTCTTCCTCCTCTTCCTCCTCCTCCTCCTGGCCGGGAAGCGGCTGCTGCAGCAGCAGAGCCAACCGTGACGGCCGCGCTGCCCCGGCCAGAAGCAGGCGGAGCCCCCAGGTGAGCCCCAGGTGAGGGAGGGGTGGGCTGGCAGAAAGGGGTGGCGAGGACAAGCGCCCCCCGCTCCCCAGCGCCAGGGATGCTCTGGGCACCAGGGGTGCTGGGAAGCGGGTTCAGCACCGGCTCCCCCCTGCCGGGCTGGGAGAAGGAGGGGTAAGTGCAGACAAGAGACCTCCCGCAGCCCCTGTGGTCCCCACCGGTGCCCCAGGTCCCACCTCTTTGTCAGGCTCCCCGGGAAAGGGGGGACTCCAAAATCTTAAAACTCTTATCTGTGACTTTGGCAGCTCCCCTTCAGTCCAACACAACTGGACCTGCCCGAGGGCAGCTGGAGGGGAGCAAGTGGGTGACCACCGAGCTGGGCCCCGGGGCCCCCAAGCCCCAAGCTGGAAGCCTGGAGGAATGGGGAGCGCCAGAGATGGGAAGCTGGAACCACCAGGGCGAGGGAGCAGTCAGGTCCAGAGTGACAGTGAGGTTGTTATAGGTTTGCTATGCAAAAATCCAGGTTGCCCACAAATGGGGTAAATTGCTCACATTTAATTCAATTAGAGTTTTTTGTGTCTGTCAGTGTTTGCAATGGTGTCTCCTTATGCAGAAATTTCCGGGAAAAATGTGACTTGGATGTGGTCTAATAATGTATTGGGAGGACAGTATTTGTGTGTCTGTATGGGCCAAGAGTTGGCAAAGAATAACCAAGAGTGTATGATGCAGTAATAATTCAAGTAATTTATTGCACAGTTTTAGAATGATTGTTTGCACTTTTCCAGATCATAGAAATACCTTAACCTGGATTGCATAACTGAACCATGCAAATAATCAGCTTAATGTTACTGTGCAAGAAAAATCAATGACAAACCTGGTTTGACTTGAGTCCTCATACGTCTGTGACGGTTTGGTGCCTTTACCCACAAGTTCCCCGTTAATTTATGCACTCAGATCTTTTAAAAACTGCTGAATTCTGGGCGGCTGGGTTGGCTGAAGTGTTGTGCAGAGTCCTTTAACAGCAGAGCCTGCCTCTGTTAAGGAGCTGGGTTTGTAAAGCGCGGTTTTCTAGGGCTCATTCACACAAGATAAGAGCCAGAAAATAGCAACTTCTTCCAGCGCTAGTCCCAGCGACTCCCCGGTGAGCCGCGGGTGAGGTTGGCGGTGGGATGCTCGGGAGTGTGCAAAGCGAGCGTCGTTCCTGTGCAGAACAGCAGCGAGCCACTGGTGAGGCGGGTGCACCAGAACCATTGAGCTCCCAGGCTGCAGACGTTCGTTCCCTTCGGTTCTAAAGGAGTGAATAAAACCCACATCAGCAAGGCAGGGAGCCAGAACCAACTCCTACCTGCCCCAGGGACCGGAGCCCACCCTGCTCCTGCACGGAGCGGTCCGGAGGAGCCAACCTGTGTCAGGCTCTTCGGGAGGACTTTGCAATGAAAGGTGGAGAAAAACAATTGCCATCGCGCGGCCAGGGCTCTGAAGTGCGCTTTTTAGTTTTCTTTTTAATGAGCGGTAGAAGGCTGGAGGGGGGGAGGAGGAGGAATAAGGTGTGCGGAGACGGGCATTGTTTCCCTGAGTGCTGGCTCCCGTGTGTGTGCACGATGGAAGCCAGATGGGGCTCGAGGTTCCTTCATCAGAAATTTCTTAATGTTTTGACAGAGAAATGGATTCGCGAATATGGGAGAAAACAAAAACTGAATTCCATCTCAATGGGTTATATGTTTCATGCGAGGCGAGCGTTGCCTGCCTTGTTTTATAGTATCTGGTGTTGGGAAGACAGGCTGAATGATTTATGAGCTCAAGTTAATAGTAAAACAGCATATCACAGGCTCTGTATTAATGTTCTCCTGTGCTGAAGTAGCTGGCTCTTTCTGAGGGAATTTATGCAAGGATCACTCGCTCTGTCTGCCGTCACCGTAATGGCATTCTGGGGTGGCCCGTTAGTCACCGTGGGGGGAAGCAAAACAAGGATGCTGCTTCCCTCTCGGCTAGCAAATCAAAGGGAGAGGGGAAATGATGACTCCAGCAGTCACATCTGTGTATTAGCTGCACCTGCTGTGGATATTGGGAAATGGGGAGAGCAAATGTCAGAGGCACAAAGACCAGGGAAGGAAATGAAGGAGGAAATAAGAGAGGAAGATAATGTGGTCTGTCTGCCAGTGGCCGTGATTCAGACTCGTGTAAGGCACCTTGGCACCTTGCAGCTGCTCAGGGAAGTCGAGTGGTGGGACTTTATCTTGAATCCTGTGCTGGGGTTTCTCTGCCCCACTGTGCACTGCCCTTAGCCCATTTGATGGGGCAGGATTTGGGCTGAAGGTGTCATGGGGAAAGCAGCCAGGGCAACTGGGGAGCAGTACCAATTTCATGAATTCCTGTGGGTGGTGAATTCATAGGGTAGTCAGGAGGTGAGGGACCCCCCCCCCCAGTACTGATTTGGGAGGTGGTGAGAAGAAAAAGTGCATTCTGGCTTTTCTACAGGGAAGCAAGCTGCCTGAAAGAGTCTGCAGGTTCCCCTGGTCTGGAGAACCACAGGGGAGAGGTTTTACAGAGGCTTGATTCCTAAAGACACCAGAAAATAGAACAGTATATTCCCTTTGTGCAGCAGAAAGCTCCACTGGGGATGGAGGTTGCAATTGTAATATTCTTGGACTTCTCCAGAGGCTGAAGATAGTGGGTTAATGGTAAGATGAGAGCTCAGTTCATTGCTCTTGGTGCAGGGCAAAAAGACATTGATTTGTGGTAAGTCTGGAGCTCATCTGTGTGCAAGGAGAGTCAGACCCCATCGACTGGCCATGCAATATGATGCTGTACAAGTCCATGCTGGGATATAATTGTGCTATTAGAGCAGCAAATGTCGAATATTGAGAAGCTGAGTCAAAGTAACCCTCCCAGTGTTAATATAACAAAACCATTAAGGATGAAATGTTAAGTGGCTCCTTTGGTCAGAGATGGTCTTGCTGAAGATAAATAAGCTAGATCCTGTCCCTGTGTCTGGTTAGCTCCATGTCTCTGGAGACCAAAGTCAGTTTGAGGGGGGATGTTAGAGGCTGTGTGTAGCTGCTGGTAGTGAGGGTAAGGCACAAGGACCTCAGTGGAATTGAGGCCATCTGAGGAGACCCTGTGCTGCTGCTCTTGCTGAGGGTGCTTTCATTCACCTAGCTGCTTTTGACTGATTCGTGACCCTGTACCCTCCTTAGAAGATCCTTCTGTGCTTATTTCAGAGCTCTGCATTTATGTGCTACGTCCAGATCTATTCTGGTCCTGCTTTGAGAGATAATGAATGAATGTGGACATAACAGCTGAGACGGTGCATGACCAAGTGCTTGGCACCTGGGATGTGGCAGCTCCTGGGGTGACTTGCCAAGAGGCACCTGTCTCTGTCGCAGGCTGTTAGGAGACTTGACAAGAGACAGAGGAGCCTAATGTGCCACAAAAAATTTTGGCACAAGGTTTTTACGTCCCTGGCCCAGGAAACAAGATTTCAAGGCCCTTATATATTATCCTTATGGAGTGGTACATCCTATTCTTCACAGCCTGAATGTGTTGATGATGCTCCACTAGCAATGTTTCTGATGCTCTGGCACAAGGGAGCACCCATTTCCATGCACAGGCTGAAGCCCAGAGGTACCTTTCACACCTAAAGATCTCTCACACCAGAAAGCTGTTTGTGAAAAGCCAAGGGTTGAAGAGGAAATTATTCCAACTCCTAGTTAGCTTTCTTTTCCTCAAGGCCTACATCTGATTTTGCAACCTGCCTTTTCATTTCCCACCTCCTGTAGCTGAGGCACAGTTGAGCGAACTGGCCGAATTCCCACCTTGGAATGTTCAGCTCTCTCCTGGTCACCCCTGTCTCAAAGCCTGTGACACCTCCCTGTATTCTCACTTCTTTATAGCTGACTGCCACCTCCCAGGCTTCAGTCTGGGAGCACAGGATCTGAACTGAGCTAAGCCAGGTCTAGTAGAGCTCTTCTGCTTGGGATCTGTGCTTCACATCTGCTTGGGTGTGGGCTGGGGTCCTCAATCAAAGGCTCCTTGTTGGTGCTAAATAAAAACAGTGTGAGGCTGGGGGTTTGCAGAAGGGCTTCCACTCAACTTAATGAATATGTCAGCACTCAGCAGCTTTGAAAATCAGGCTGCACCTAAGTTTTACCAGATGCATAGAGTTTAGAAACCTGAATTGAAGTTAAAACCTCTGATGCTAAGAATGCCTTGGTACAAAGCAAAAAAATTCAAGAAACTGTACCCAGAATATCCTCACTGGGATGAGAGAGTAAACACAGAAGGGTGGGGAACAAAATGGTTTGACAGTTTACAAAAATACATTATCACAAATTGGCTACTTGTGTGTTTTTGAAGGAGTGTGAAGGAGGAGAAGGCAGGGCACTGGCAGGCCAGTGCAGGGAGCTAGAGTGTGCATCAGGCTCTGAAAATGCGCATCCAGGTGAGGGTTTTTGCAAGAAGCTGTGAAGTTACAAACGGGAGGAGATAGTTGCTTTTGCTGGTATTCAGCCTGGAGATGACAAAAAGACATATTTTCACTCTTGTCCTAGGTGGCAGATTTATAACATGCAGAAAATTGACTTGTGATGCCAGTCCCCTGGCAGCTGGGAATGTCTCTGAGTCCCACATGTGAAGTTTACTCTGTGAGGAATTGGTGGCCTTAGTGGCACGTAGCATGATTTGGACCTTGGAAGCATCATTGTCCAATGGTGACACATCAGAGAAATACAAAGCAGGCTGTGGAAAAGGCTGTGCCTTGGAGCACACACTGCTCATAGAGAGAAAAGGGATACAACCACCCTCCTTCAGCCTTTAGCATTACTTTTTGGAGCTGAGCACAGAACAGGAAAACGTTTTTTTGTCTTTTGTCAGCTGGCAGAAGGGTTGTGCTGCTATGCATAATACAGGAGCTTTAAAAGCAAAGATGCATGCAGCAGAGGTGTTGGAAAATCCCTGTAGCCATTGATTTCCAAGAGTCATGTTTACAATCACAGAAACACATTTAGGTTGCTGCTGCTCAGCTTCTGATCACACGCATAGAAAGATGCCTCTTAAATAAACATCCAACTCTGTATGGAGACTTGTTTCATGCTCTTATGGGCAACTGGGTGGTCTCTCTGGAAGATGCTACTGTGGTGTTTGCTGTGAAAGCTGAAGTATTCTGGCTTCTGACACTGATAGTGATTGCTAGTATGTAATGTGAGGGCAAGATGAAAGGCTACAAGAGACAAAACAGAAAAAGGACTCCTGTATTCCTGGAGTGGTGCTCAGGAGTCCTGAGGTTTTTGGCTGGGAGGTGACTTTTTAAATGAGTAATAATAAACCTTGAAAGGTCGACTTCTGTGCTTTGCCATTTGGGTGGATATTCTGCACTTGATGGAGATGGAGAGGCTAATTCCAGGTGTCATCTAAGGGTGGGAGTAAATGGGAGAATATACCATACCTTTTGGGGAAGGGAAAATATTTTTGTCATTCCTATCAGTAAGAATAACAGACTGAGTGACCAAACATATTAATTGGCAGACTGCATCATCCCATGCTCTGTCTTTTCTAGTACCCAACCGCAGAGACACCGACAAGGATATTCACAATAGACAGATGAAAAATCATCACCATCCTTTCCTAATCCATAATAGCTATAGGTTGGTTTCAACTCTGAAAGTGCAGAGGTTTATATCCTTCCCAAGATGTTTGCTGGTGTTAGCTGTGCTTGTCCAAGCTATTCCTGTTATCCACATAAATGTGCAGCTTTTGCTTTCCACCTCTGCCCTGTCATTTTGGGATGGTGAATGGAGATGCACTCTCAGGTTTCTCTGGGAGCACATTGCTGAAGAGGATGTTCTGTGTTCTTGCTATTTCTCAGTCTTCAAATCCACCCAGATTGGCAGCCAGCCCTCTAGCATCTGCTGGATTGGTTTCAAGGTTCAGCGGGATTTTTTTTTTTTGTTTAACTCTTTCTGTTCCTTGCTAAATTTTGCACTTTAGAGCTGAAACTGGGGCTCACACAGACTTTTCATGTGGGACCTGGCAACTTTTCCATTCCTGAATCATAACTTTGGAAAAAGTATTTCTGGGAAAAAATGTCAAGGTATCCAAAGGAGATAATTCAGAGTAGAGGAGAAAATAATGATTTAAAATAATCAAGATGGTAATTACATGCTCAGATAACTTCTAAACATGTTAGAAGTTTATTGTCAGAAAATCTTCCCGAGAGCCATTTGCATTCAGATATGAAAACAGCTGGGGTTGTCATGGTGCAGTAGATCACCTCTGGTTAGGCCTGGGCTAGAACTATTGCCAAGCAATTTGATGTCTGTGCTTTGAACCTCTCACACATTGGTAAGAAATTCTGTGAAAGCCCCGTAGCAAGCAGGTTGGGATTGTCTATCTGCCCATAGTTCAGCCCCTCCAAAACTTCTGCTGTTTATTCACTTAGTTGCTTTAGTAAATATGGACATAAATGAGCCTCCTTGGATAAAACCCTGACTCCATTTGAGTATTGATTTCATTGATGCAAGGATTACAGCCTGGAGTTTGGAACAAGAGGATGGGTTATAAAAGCAAGCCCTGGACTGCATGGCTAGGGAGCCAGGCCCCATCTGGGGCTGAGTTACAAGGTCCTGGGTATTATCTGTGGGTGACTTACAATCTTTTTTGTGTTGCTGTAGAAGTGGAACGCAGTTTCCAGGCTAAACAACAAAATACGCGTAAGCCATGGAGTCCAACCAGGAATCCTCACTCTTCCTGGTGAAGATACTGGAGGAGCTGGACACAAAGCAGAATACTGTTTCTTACCAGGATCTCTGCAAGTCCCTGTGTGCAAGGTTTGATTTATCCCAGTTGGCCAAGCTCAGAAGCGTGCTGTTTTACACTGCTTGCCTGGATCCTAATTTCCCAGCGACTTTGTTCAAAGACAAAATGAGATGCACTGTAAACAATCAGCAATCAAAGAAAATCATGGTTGCAGCAGATATAGTAACAATATTCAACCTCATACAAATGAACGGGGGAGTGGCCAAGGAGAAGCTTCCAGTTGCAAGGCATAAAGTGAAGAAGAAAGAGTCCTTTGAGTCCTGTAGGTCTGACACAGAAATCTGCAATATGGCAGACTGCGTGCCCGACTGCATGCCCAACTGCGAGCTGAACGACCAGGAGTTCAGCCAGGGCTTTCCAGTCAGAAGGTCTTCAAAATGCAGAAAGATGGACTGCAAAGACTGCCAGCAGTTTGTCCCCTCATCAGAACCCAACTTTTTGCTTGGCGTTAGTAAGGACATGAAGGGCCGGGCTGCCTCTCTGGACAGGCTGCAGGCACTGGCGTCCTACTCCATCGCCACTTCCCCACCATGTGAGATGCAGAGTACATATTTCCCCATGAACATTGAAAATGAATCTATTTCAGACCAGGATTCCTTGCCTATAAGTGCAGGCATAAAGGAAACTTTCATTTCAAATGATGAGCCTTTCATGATGCAGTCGTGTGTCCAGAAAAGAAATATATTCAAAGAAGATTTTCATAATCTGATTACAATATCTCCCAACTTAATACCATCCAACAAAACGCCAGAAGATGGACACAGAGAGCCTCAAAACAGGAAAGAAAGCTCTAAGCAGACTTTCTTTAACCACAGCTTTGAAATGCCATACAGCAGCCAGTACCTGAATCCAGTTTATTCTCCTATGCCAGACAAAAGGCGAGTGAAGCATGAAAGTTTAGATGATCTTCAAGCTTCAACATATTTTGGCCCAACTACTGTTCTTGGACCCCAGGACACCAAAAAGTGGACTGGAAAGCCAACCAAGCAGACTGCCTGGCCAGCTAAAAGCTGGAGTTTAAATACTGAGGAGGTCCCTGACTTTGAACGATCATTTTTTAATAGGAAACAGTCTGAAGAGAAACCACGATACCAGGCTTCCAGCAACCCATCTCCAAACTTTCCTTCAGTTGACAGACATCAGTCCTACCTAAATGCGAAGGATCAGCAACCAATTATGCAGGCAAACTACGCTGTGAAACCCAATGGGCACAAACCCAAGGAGATTCCGTCCATTCTAGATGTGGAGAAACATGAGCCAGTCAAAAAGTTTAAGGATAAAAGCATTAATTGTACTTCTGTCCAGATCTTAAGCATTGACAGGACCATGAGTGTTGGGACACAAACGGAGCAGCAAGTTCTGGACCACAAGAAATGCAAGGATCTGTGTGCAGCTGGCCAAGCCAAGTACAGCGAACGGCACTCTCTTAAGCAGTCGGATGATGACTCTGAAATTGTGAGTGATGACATCAGTGACATTTTCCGGTTTTTGGATGACATGAGTATCAGCGGCTCCACGGGAGTGATGCAGTCTTCATGCTACAACAGCACTGGTTCCTTGTCTCAGGTGCATAAATCAGACTGTGAGAGCTCACCTGAGCACAATTTGACTAAGATCTCCAATGGGAGTGCCTGTAACAAATTGGATAAAGTGGTCCGGGCAGACATCAGTAACACAGATGATGAACTGAAAACGAGTGTCTGCAAATTGGTCTTGAGGATTGGCGAAATAGAGAAGAAACTGGAATCTCTCTCAGGTGTCCGAGAAGAAATCTCTCAAGTCCTGGGAAAATTAAGCAAGCTGGATCAAAAAATCCAGCAGCCAGAGAAGGTCAGTGTACAAATAGATCTCAATTCTTTGACAAGTGATGCCGCATCAGATGAGAGTAACTCCCCGCAGATATTTCAGTGCCACAATACTCCTCATGGAGGCAAACTGGAGAACAATCCAGAATGGTGCTGTTCAGATGCCAGTGGAAGTAATAGTGAGAGTCTTCGAGTAAAAGCCTTAAAAAAAAGTTTGTTTACTAGGAGGTCATCGAGATCCTTAACAGAAGAAAACAGTGCAACCGAATCCAAAATAGCAAGTATTTCCAACTCTCCCCGAGACTGGAGAGCTATTACTTACACCAACAAAGTTGGCATTACAGAGGAGGAAATGAAAGAGAGAGATGGAGGAGAAAATAAGGATTGGCACAGGAAACCTAAAGAGGTAATTTCAACTTTAACTCACATAATAAGCACTTAAAAAAAAATCTAGTTATGAATGTGTTCCATAGTCATCACAAGCCTAGGGGTGTGACAATACTTTGCCCTGCCATGTTATGTCTGTCTTTATTGTTACCATAACTGAGTGATTTTACACCTATATGTACTTGTTGGCAGCTGCAAAATGATCAAGTTGCTCCTTAAAAGCTTTGTTTTTTTGGAAAGGGAAGGGGGTAATGTGGGTGACATGTGTGGAGGATGATGGTATTCTTCATCATCAGTGGCAATATAAGAGGCCTGATAATTATCTTGGTGAAAAGGGTGTGGGGAAAATTGATGTTCTCTAGTGGTTGTTTTAGAAGGGATATTTTGAAATTGAATTGTGACGGCTTTTGTCAGAGGAGTATGTACATATTTAAAAGCCAACAAAATGGATTCGTGAATTCAAATCCCTCAAGAAAAGAATGCTTGTATGTGTGCTGTGAGATGCTCATTGTAGTTATGTTCTCTCTGTCTGACTTTGATGGCCATTTAAATGAATCTTAAGCCTTCCCTTGTGGAACTGCAGCATAGCTGTGGTTTTGGTTTTGTTGGTCAGAAAAACTCTGCCCATCCTCCCCACAGCTCCCCACTGCCCCTGTGCTTGTTCCTGTTTCATGAACAGTGAGGAGGGTTGGGGGTCCTGCAGCACCCTTGTCATCTGGGACCACACGATGGGAATACTGTACCTCCTTATGATGGAAAATGAGGGCAGAGAAGGGTTGAGGGTTGAGAAGGGAGAGGAAGAGGTTTGATGGAAATAAGTGCAGTGAGGTGAACAAGAAACCATAAACCATGGGCTCTTACTAGACTGCAGAAGGGGAAGGTTACCCTTAGTAAGCCCAAACCCTGGGTTTTCTGTACATTGCGCTTCTCAAGATGTCATTTGGTTTCGAAAGTCCCTTCCTCACTCCTGCAGTGGACTGTGGCTGACACTGGATGGTACCACGGATGGTGCAGTGTCAAGGGTGTGCTATCTAGGGCCCTCCCTAAGACTGCTTCATGTTAAGATTTGATCTGGAAACAGAAACCTGGAAGCCTGCATGTGTCTCACAGCCTTTGCAGATCAGCTTGGCTTCTCTGGATGTCAGGGCCATTTTCAGAATAGTTTTATGATCTGTAAACCGTATAAACCCTAAATTTCCTCTTCTGCATCAGCATTGTGTTCATATTATACCGAATGTGGAATTATGTCTGTAAAATACCACTTGGTCTGGTTGTGAGAAGAAGGTGGGCAAATGGATTAAGGCCATCCAAAACCTTTATCCTAGCTGGTAATTTTTTTATCATGTGGTGATTCTGAAAGGAATATCTCTGTCCTTTGTGTTTAACTCCCTCATAGTCCTATTTTTTCTCTCAAATTCTTTTGAACCCTATTGCAGGCAGACAGGCAATACGAAATCCCACAGCCACATAGACTCTCTAAACAACCAAAAGATGCTTTCTTGATTGAGCAAGTCTTTAGTCCTCATCCCTACCCTGCATCACTCAAGTCACACATGAAAAGCAACCCCCTGTACACAGACATGAGGCTGACGGAGCTGGCTGAAGTGAAACGCGCCCAGCCGTCATGGACCATAGAGGAATACACGAGGAATTCGGGGGATAAAGGCAAGATTGCAGCGTTGGATCTACAAGTGAGTCCCATTTGTTTGATTTGAATAGCTTGATTGCAAATGGATGTTGCCACAATATGCATCTAAGAAGGGATTTGGATAGCTCAGGAAGGAGCTGTGCAGTGTTGAGCCTCTAATCGTGCTGATCCCTATCCATCCTGGCCAGGGACAATGAAGAATGTGGGTGTTTCATTGCAGAATGGTGATCCTTGACAGGTTGATGCTCCCAGCTAAGTCTGCAGTGGAGAGATGTCTGCTAAGCCACTGTGGTTTTAGTAGGTCTAAAGAAGAGTTGGGGTATAAAGGACCGCGGAGGTGATTTGGCCCCTAACTGCAGCAAGGCAGAGTGGTGCAGAAACTGGAATCACTGCTTTTTCTTCTTTGTTCTGTCTGAATTATTCACAGAAAATTGAGGTGTTAGGGTTTTTTTCATTTTACTAGGAATATGAGATATAAAATGCTTGTAGAAGATGTTCAGTACTATGACTAGTTTTGAAACCCGTCACCATTGCAGCTTTGAAGTGGCTGTTGGAAACCAGCCAGTCAACTAAAGCATTGTTTGCATTTTGGTTCAGCTTGTAAGTGTGCAGAATCTTGTGCAACAAGCACAGCAGAGCAACTTACTGGGAGACAAACTCAAATTTTGGATTCAAAATTTCCCAAACTGTTTTGTATTTGAAATCATGAACCTGATATAAAATGAGCACCCACATTGGATACCCTGTCTAGCCTAATAAACACAAGACCTCTTCTAGGAAGGAAGGTATCTGAGCACAGGTTTAAAGAGGAAGCCTGAGGAATGACATCCAAATGTGTAAAGACCAAATAAATGTTGCATTATTTCGTCTTGAAACCCAAAATGCGTCACATAATGAAATCCACTCTGATGCACAGATCACTGTGTATCATTTTGACAGTAGAATGTAGAACCAGTGGGAATCTGGTGCTGACCTCAGACATTCTGGTCTCCTTGCACGTGTGTGCGTGTCCCAGAGCAGAGCAGGCTGCCCCAGTTAGCTACAGGCTTGGCAGCAGTTGGGGTGCACTGACCTACAGCTCAGGGTGTGTCAGCCCTGCAGTCGTTCTGTGTCCAGCAGTCTGTGGGGTGCAGCCACCCTCAGGGAGGGAGCCTGCTTGTCTCCACAGCTTGTCTGCCAGCGAAAGTGGCATGCAGGAGCCTTAGACTTGCTGCTTCATGCCAGCTCTCAATGGCTCAATGCTGAGGTACCTAACCCAGCTCCAAACCCATCAGACTAAGCCCTAGGAAAGCATCAGGATACTGTGAGAAAGACTTGGATAGACCAAGTCTCAGGACCCACGCCATGCCTCAGGACCTCTAGTTGGCTGGTTTGGAGTTAAAACCATTACCCACACAGTGCTGTAGTGCAACTCCTATGAGTGTTTGTGCAGAAATTTCTGCCCAAAAAATTCACCTTCTCGCTCAGCTCATGCAAACTTCCCTGTCCTCACCAGCCCCTGCTCCTTGCTGTGGTTAAAGTGCCCTTGGAGAGAAACCAAGCATCACAGGGACCAGGCTGCATCTTGCCTTAGCTGCCTGCTGCTTTTTGGGTCTTAAAAGCTTTAGAGGGCTTATTAAATTCCTAACCCTGGTATTGCACGCTGCTTGCTAGAGTAGGGGTAGGCTGGCAGAAGTTCCTCTGCAGCAGACAGTCACAAAGCATCCCTTACCTGCTGCATGAGGCAGTAAGGGAGGTGATATCTGGGAGCAAAGCTCCCTTGGGAGAAGTGTTTTCCATCTGCTCCTCGTAGGGCTGTTTCGTTCTGTGTGAGCAGCCCTGCGTGACTATGAGCAAACCAGAGAAAGCTGCTTATTGCCATCATTTATCTTTAGGATAAAGGTGATAGAACTTTACTGGTTTGATTCTCTCCCTCCAAAGAGACTGTCAGAATTGCATCTACCCCGCAAAGCCCATGTCTAGACTTTGTAATAGAGCTTACTGGCAAACTTAAAAAATAGACACAGACTGATGAGTGGGTTTTTTTCCCAGTGATTAAGTTTATTAGAACTGAAAGTAAATACATTATGCCTTAATGAACATTCCTACGTCTGGCAATGAAATGGGAAAGGAAGCTGATTAACAGTAATGGGCCTTTTTAATAATGCATCTTCCTTCTGAAGCAGTTAAAAGGTCAATGCCAAGGCAGAGGGGTCCAAAACTGCAATTTCCTTGAAGCATAGTATGGCTATTTTTGGGATTTTTCTACCTTTGTTTACTTAAAATTTCTCCTGGAGCTTGACAGTCTGCTGGGTTTTTCTCCTAAAAAAGAAACTGCAAAACTAGTCAGGCCAAAGCTTGTCCCAGGTGTGGGCTCTGTGTGAGATTCATTGCTTTGCTCTGTGTATGATGATCCACTGGGATGAAACAGTGTCAGGCTGTTTTCTGATGCCTTCAGAGATGAGATTGCTGATTTTTTTCAGAAGGCTGGAACAGGTCATTCAGACCCCAAATGGTGCAATCCCAGGTGTGGCTGATGGTCTCTGTTTCAGCATACTAACACTGTCATAGCGGCCTCCATTAAACGATAATAAAACCATTGCTCAGTTTTCGTTGTTTATTTCTGGGGTAGCTACAAAATCACTTCTTGTGGTAGTTCTGTACATAAAGCAAACACTGCTATCAGGCAAAGCAAAGTTTCAGCCAGTAGCTCATGGCCACAAAAATCTGAATTAGTCAATTAAAGGCTTACTCAAATCCCTCTCAAGTCAGCTGGAGTTTCTTTGCAGGGTCCAAAAAGCTTTGGATGAGGACTGTTACATGCACAGAAATGGTGTGTGTTAGGATATTCTCACTGTAACATTTTTATGTAGAATCTTTTTCATTTTTAAAAAAGAAATAGCCTTTTGGAACCCTAGACACAGGAGACAGCTTTGAGGAAATGCTGTCATTTTTCAGAATGTTCTTTTTGTTTTATTTCTTTCTTCTGGTAAGTGCAATATAATACCTAGTGTTTGAGTTTCCCCAATTTTCCCCCCATTTTCCTCTAACACAAAGGTTGGAGGGAAAAAACAAGCAAGGTGAAAATGCAAAGCTTGAAGAGCTCATAAATACTTAGGAATAAAAAACTAAAATAAATAAATAAATCATTCAGATGGAGATACTGATAAGTGCAGGCTGCCTTTCATTTTTGTGACCATTTGAGATTCCCTTCACTTTTTTTCTGTTTTTTTTGTCAGCTGCATGGAATGGGAGGGCAAAGTCTTTGTGGAAACTCCCTTGGAATCCCACTCTGTGAGGTGCTCAGCACCCACTGCCTGTGGTTGAAGGGCTGGAATGAAGGGCTGGTATCCCCAGGCATTGCCATTCCAGAGGGGGTTCTGCAAATTGCCCCTCCAGCAGGACTGGGTGCTGGATGGGGCTGGGCAGTCACACCCTGCAAGCAAGTCATGGTAGCAAAATTAGGATTATCTTTACAAAACATAGTGCATGAGGAACATATGTTAAGAACCCTTCCCATCAGCTGAGCTTTAATAATTTACAAATTATTAACAGTAACAGGCCGGTGCTTGCTGACATCTCTGGTGTCTAGCAGATTAAAGAGATTTTATTTAAATGCCATCTGAGATGACGAAGTTTCCAGCAAATCAGAGGTATGTGAGGGATTTTGCAGCAGAATCTTACTGTTGCAGGAGTTTATTTTTTGCAGTATTTTGTTACCACTTTTGTCAGCTTTGTGGAATTGGGACCAGGAGTTGAAGGGATGTGAGAAGTGGCAATAACCCACTTTATCCTGGCAGCAGATCCAGATGCAGTTGGGAGGCCTTCAGGAACATCTGCTTTGTTTATTTTATTAATGACAGATCCCAGACAATTAACAACTGTTTCCTTTTAATTTTTAGACTCAAGAATCTTTAAACCCAAACAACTTAGAATACTGGATGGAAGACATTTATACTCCTGGCTATGATTCCTTATTAAAACGGAAAGAAGCCGAGTTCAGAAGAGCAAAGGTTTGCAAGATCGCTGCCCTGATCACAGCAGCAGCTTGTACTGTTATTCTGGTCATCGTAGTTCCCATTTGCACAATGAAATCCTGAACCTGTGGACAGACCCGTGACTCCCAGCCACGTGTATCTCAGATAGCTCACGCTGTGTTTCAACTGGCTGATGGCAAAACTGTAAGGAATTTGCTAAGGAACAATGTTGTGAGGATATACTGATGGAGAGTGCTGTAAATGAAGGCAAACTACAAAACAGATAGAGAAACATTTTTGGAAAAGTCTTATTTTAAATAACAGACTGTGTGGTGAAGTTAATGGGAACTTGGTTCAATTTTTATGCATTTTTTAAAGTGCAATATTTTTTTTTCCTAAAGAAATGATATTATGTTTTACAGAATCAGAGACTGATGAGAATCCAGGCAAAAGAAGAAGGTTATCTGAGCTATGTTGCATTTAATGGAGGTGTGGGTACATGGAGGTAGCACTGTATAGAAGGGAATGTTCTATATGCATTACATCAGGGAGCTAGGAAAGTCTTAAAGCTCTCTACAATGTAGAAAACTCTGAATGTATTGTATTTATTTTATAGTATTTATGTATTTCATGGTCATTTGATTGAAAGCAGACTGTGTAGCTGTGAACAGAGTTCATTCCTATGTTCAGATTAAAAAGGGCTCTTTGTATTTGGTCTTGCCCTAAGACCCACTCTATCATCACTGAGTACTTAGATAAGTGCAATGTGCTGCAGACCAAAAAGATTATGTTTTAAAGCAATCACAAGAGGTTTCAGTTGCTTCTGTTGAAAAACATTTGCATAGAGCTGGCAAGCTTGCCTTGCCAAAAGGGTATTCTTTACCTCTGCAGACAGTGAAATTGTCTCAATTTCACTCCTGCCAGCAAGCAAAGCTGGCAAATCAAAGCAACACTCTGTTAAAGTTCTTGGAAATGTAATCTGAACAGTTATAATTTTTTTCTCAAAGTCTTTGTGCCTTTTTTTAGACTGTAGATTAAATAGTACTGTTTTATTTTTTACTATTTTAAGCCCATAACATAATTCACAGCATAATGGGTACTAATGGAGGTTCTTTTCCCACAAGCCTTCTATACAGTTCCGAGTGCTCCTCAAGCAGCAGGGCTGGTGGTTACTGAGCACTTATATTAAGGGCACAATTTTTCAGCATTAGTAGAAACTTGCTGTTGATGCAATGCATTTGGCATGGGGAGATCTTTTGCTTCCCTCTTGCTGATGTATTTAAGAATAATGGTTGACTCTACTGGACAGCAAGAAGTCTGTATCCCATTGGAAATGTCCATTTGATACTTTATCCCAAATGCAAATAGCAGGTTTGATGGAATTCTCAGGCTAGGACAGAAATTGCCTGTCATGGTTAGTGAAAGCAAATACCCAGACAGTATTACTCTTCTGTCAAGTATAGATGGGAGGGGAAAAAAAAAAGTATTTTCAGGAAATAATGTGATCTTGCTGGTCCTCTAAGGGAAAGGAAATTCTTTTAGTGAATGCTCTTTTTATGTAGGATAATTTGGTTTCTTCAGAAGCAGCCTCCCTACACGATGACACAGCAGGTAGGAGAGCTTCGGATGCTCCTTTCTCTGGCTCTCTGGGATGTGCTGCACTCACTGTTTGTTTCTGGCTGGTTTAAAAAAAGTATTGAGGAAAGGGTGTGTGGGAGGCGAAGGCTTTGTTGTGACTTTAGATGTGTGTCAGTTCTTTCCTGCAGCTGGAGAACTGTTTATGCGCTGCTCGCGTGCTGTTTTATTTCGGGATAGGTGATCCCTGGGACTGTTGATCTGTCAGAAAAGTAAGTGTAAGCACAGGGTCAGGTGTCCCATCAGCAAATAGAGAACAAGAGTAAGCCCCCAGACAACATCTGTGCCTGCCTGGCCTGAATCCTGACCCAAATTCTGTAGCTTTTGGCCCATTCTTATTACCAAGATAATTTCTCTTTTCTCCCAGATGCTGCAGGATAGAGTCACAGCAGGGAGGGAGCAATTCACACTGTCTATTTTAGGCTGCCTTTGGTTATGGTATGATTCAGAATACCTGAGTACAGGAGCTCAGGATCCATATGTAGTAAATATAGACAGGTAGAGAAACCCCTGGGGACAATTCAGAGCTGCCAGCAAGATATCTAATATTAGACATGTGAAAATGCTCTGGGGGACACTGCAGTTTACCTTATGCACAATTTAGGTTGATTGTATATATTAAAAAAACCTGTTCCTGGTTCCAGGTAATGTCATAAAGCCCTTTGACACCCCTCCTTGGCCAGTGACAGGAGCACGGGGTGCTGTTGGAAGGAGCAGCGTGGCCCCGGGGCGGATGGCAGTGTCAGTCCCCCTTCTGCCCACATGGGTGGTGAAAGCCCCTGGGAGGGGCAGGATGAGAAGGGATGGATGCTGGGCAGATCCCCTGCCTTCACCAACCCCTCTTGCACTAGGCACAAGTGGTCTGACCCTGCTGCCCCCAGCCCCAAATCAGCAGCACTTTCTCCAGGGCATCTCAGCAATCTGATTTTAGAAAATATCTGACTATCTAAGGGGAGATATGAGAAAGATGCAGAAGATGTTGCTGATCACAGGTTTTGTCTATGCAGGGATTTTTAATTTGTCTGTGCAACTCATCCAGCTGGCACCAGATGAGTGTTTGCATTAGAGATGCCCAGAATCCTGGGAAGGGTTTTGCAGGTTATGGAGCCATGGGTGACATGAAGCTGGCCCAACCCAAGCACTCAGCATCCCAAGCATCCATGCTGCTCCTAATTTACTGAGGTACTTTGCCCATCTTTACTTTGCACAAGCAGCCAGTGGCACCCACCTCCATTGGGGCAATGGTTTCCTTACACACCAGACCATGGTTTGTCATGGATTCCCTCTTGGGGTTTGATTCGGCTCCTGCAGCCTCTGGGAACATTTCCATGGTACCAGGAGCCTGAGGGAAGCTGGGGGAGCGCAGTTCCCTGCCTCCCTGCTCTGCTAATACCTCTGTGAGCTGTTCTCCTCCACTCCCTGGCTGCCTCTGCAGGCAGCTGCTTGGCACCGTGGGATGTGCATCCCTAGCCATTCCCAGTGGGGTTTGATCTGGCACAGAGCCCTTCTTAAAATAGGCATGGAGATGGAGTGATGGGATGCTGCTACTGGAGGAAAGCAGCTGGGGAAGGAGGGACCCTGTGGTTCTGAACAGAGTGTACAAACTGGGTGAAATCCTGACATATTAACCTGCAAGAATATTGTGATCAATCTTGTGAACCAGTTACCAACTAGAATACACTGTATACTATATGATAGACTTTTGTATAAAAAAAATTAAAGCTATAGGTACATTGTAATCCTTGGTGTGATTGAAAAAAGTGTCCTAGATTGTATTACTTAATTAAAATAATGATGAGCATATTGAACTGTTTTTCGTATTTATGCCTTATAAACTTGATATATTACACATGATAAAATGAAACTGCAAGAACTATAAGAAAAGATACTCCATTTTGGGGGCAAATCCCATTTGCTTTTTCTAAAAAAAGAGTCCTGCTTGAAATGAGCTTAATAAATCATGTGTGCAGAAGAGCAAGAGGAGGATATGTCCCCAAATGACTTTTTAGGATTTGTTTTTTTTAATGGGGCTTTGGTTAATGTACTATGTAATAATTTTATTTTATAATGTTACTGTACAATGTTGCCTTTTGGTTCATTTAAATATAACACCAAATAAACTTGAAAATTACAGCATCCTAAGTTTTAATGAAACAGTTATAATAATTTATTACTCCATTGCTTTTCCTCTTGTTTTTTTTTTCCAGGGACATCAAGATAGCCATGGGATGCAAGTGTCTCAGTGTTAGATAACTAAGCAGGCTATCTAGTTCTTGGCAGAATTGCTAATGGATTTCTCACTTGTGAAATAATAAGATGGCAGAAGATAATGAAAAACAAGTTTGTTGGGTTTCTTTTAAAAGCTCCTTTGCATCACATTGTCTGGGCTTCTGAGAGATTAGCTCCTGACACTAATCATAATACGTAATTTTATAGGTTATTTCACGACTGAGGTTTGCCATATCAACTGTTTTAACAAGGTCATGACTAATATTTTGGTATCTTTTTCACTTACATGTTTGTGCAACCACTGTCTCTTTTAAGTCAGTACCATGTGTAAGTATTTATAGTCACCTATGAACAGGCAACCAGTTTACTTAGGATGTCTGTATGAATTTAATTTGTTGCTTTTGACTTGTTAATTGCAAAATCTGGTTGTCTTAAAATACCAAGTGTTGAAACACAGGTAGAGCTGAGCCTACCACCAAAGGTAATCCAACATCAGAGGTTGCAGAGGGCAGCCGTGCAAGAGGACATATATAAACAATGAGCAATGACATGAAAACATAATAATGTGAGATCTTGATTTCCTCCTCTCTGCTGCATAAACACCTTCAATGTGTTGCTTTAGCAGTTTTGGTCAGGATGGGGAGTGCTGAGTGCTCTCTGCAGGGCCAGAACACCAGCTCCAACCTCAGGTGCTCACATGGTGTGAGTCAGGCTGCAAACCATCACAGGTCCCCTTGGGAGGGACTGTGAGTCACAATTTAGGATTGGTTTAAGTTTTGGAGATGGTAGCCTGGGTTTGCATTAATTTCAGGTTTTTCTCTTGTACCCATCAAATGCAGAAGCTTACAGGTAGAAGTGCTCTTTCGATTTTTACGTTACAGCATGAATCCAGGAACAGGAACATTCATAAAAATGCTAAGTGGGATCAGGCTCATGCCAAAAAATGCTAAGCACTCTGGCACAGCATTCCTCAGTCATGAAGCTGCCTATATCAGATATATAGATCTCATCTGGGTCATCACTGTGCTAGAAGCTGGAGCAGCTGCCAGGTTTCTGTCTGCTGAATAAGTCACTGAGTCTCAAGGTAGAAGAAAGCTCCTACACTCCATGCTGTATTGGTGACCCAAGACCCAGCCTCATGAGCTCTGCTGCTTTGAATGTATCTCTCACAGCTATCAATTGTACTGCTTGAATAAATTCTTTATTTCAGATCTAGATCTGGTGAATGACTCTGCGTGTTGCACAAATGAGTCACAAGCCAAATACTGGATTTTGGGGCTCTATACTGCCCTTTAAGGTGCTCCTGTGTCTCCATCCCATTGAATCTGCACATGGAAGAAGAGAAAGGAGGCAGTACCCTGAGCATAGCAGAGTGCTCCTGTTGAAAGGAAAGGTCAGTTGTGTTTGTGTGCACTTTGGAATAAGGCAAGCACTTGTAGAAGTAATTATGAAGATGAGGTACTTCCTTTAATTTTATTTTTTCTTTGCTGTCTTTTCAGGAAAGAGCACTGTATCCTGTGAAGTGCTGCTCTGTTAGTTCTACAACAAACATGGCTACTTTGGATGTCTTCTGAGACCATGGACCACTCAGTATGTTACATAAATCTGTGATGTTCACTTAGACACTGGAGCAAAATGTTCAAACAAGGCAGAAGTGGGCTGTCAGCAGCCAAACTCCTCCCATCAGTAAGTTTCCTTTGGTTTTATTTACGTTCTTCAATATAGTACCCACCATGTGTAGGAGAGCCATGAAGCTCTTCCAAAAGCAACAGTAGATCTAAACCTTCCCAATAGCAGTAAACTGAGATTTTCAAGGAAGACCAGGTCATGGTCCTGGATGAGCCCAGCACAAGAAAGCAACTGTGGTTGGCTTGTGTGTGGCACACAAAGCACTGCTGGTCCTGTTGGATGTGAGGAGATGTGAAAAGCTCTCTTCTGGACCAGGGAAGTTTTCTACAAGCCTTAATACAGTATAAGGTAGAGGAAATGGTGGGTGTCTGGAGACATAGTTTCTGCTGAGGCTGGAGGCTTTTGAAGTTAAGAGCTTTGTGGCAGCAATTTCCCATCCCCAATGCTGCTTCTCCCTGCCCTCCTGCACCCTGGGTCTGTGGATTTTGGGATATTCCTCTGAGGCACTAAGCAGCTCTCTAGACATACAGTGCAGACTCATATTTTGCCTTTTCTCGAAGTTAACCAGGTTTCCTTAGTAAAAAGAGGGAATTTTCTGCCAGACATTGATGCTTTGGCCTCAGCTAAAAAAAAAAAGCCCCTGGGGTCTGAGTTCTCCTTGTCCCACTGGAAAGGCTGACAGCACTTAAGGAAATGTGACCTGGCCTTTCCTTTCATCACCCCCAAAGCATCCTGAGACCACCCTGGATATGGCAGGGTTATGAAGACAAGCCCCATTTGCTTTCACATTGGGCTTTGTAGAAGTCACACTTGCCTGCCAATCTCTACAATCGGGGGATTGAAAACTGGTTTCATTTATTAAGGATGAAAATAAATGGGTGAACTCCTCGGGTGGGAACATGCAGTTCTGTTTGCTGGTACTTTAAGAAAAATGTCAAATCCTGCTATTCATGACAAAATTGCTCTCTTTTCCCTGCTTATTTTGAGCTTGTATACAGTGTGCTGTGTTGTCCCCTAGCACGTAGTGAGGCTCCAGCCTGTGTCCACAACAGCAGGTGTCCCCCTGGAAGGGTTGGGGGGGGGAGGGAATTATGTACGATGAAAAGAGTGACTAGAGAAATGCCAGCTATTCTCTCTGTCTCTGGAAATAATGGGGAATATGGTCCCTGTTGAAAAGCTTTGCTGTAAATTCTGCTTTAGTGACAAACGAATCTCTGCTTGTGTTGAAAAATCCTCCTGATCTGCCGTCCTGCCAGGCTGCCACGCTTCCAGCAATAACACAGATCTGCGTTGTGCTGTGTGTTTTTCCTCATGTGACGGCGAGGGAAGAGGAGAGAACCAAGGAGGCTGAGTCATTTATCTTCTTTCCTTGTCTCGGTAATGAAATATTGCTGTTGAACTTTACCCTGCTTTTCCTGTTACTAATTTTATTTTATTTTTTGGTCTTTTTTTTTTTTTTGCAATGGTTACCATTTAACAGGCTCATAAAGTTGCAGTAGTAAAATTTATTACTGCATAGCAAATGTGTGCATATGCATTAATACTGTTCAAGGCCAGTATCTTGTGGCTGCAAAATTAATATTAAGGTGTAGTTTCTAGTTTGGCTAATGGCTGTTCAACAAAGCAGGGCTCATGCTTTGCTCACCTTATCGCTCTTAATCCCTTGAAACAGACCTCCATGGAAGAATTTGCCAGGTAAACATTAAAAAAAGGGTACATGTACAACACAAAAATATGTATTTTTATATATATTTTGTTTATGCAATTAGAGCCTTCAGAATTTTGTCCCTGTGAATTGGTTCAGCTGGGTTTCAGCATAGCACATAGTTCCAAGGTTCAAAAGCAAATATCTCTGAATGCAGTGGATTAAAAATGTGCCTCTTGACTGTGACACTGCTCTGAAGAGGCTGAACTGGATGTTGGTGTTGCCCCCTGAGTTACACCCTGCGTTGTTTTGGAGTCAGTGAACAATAACTGTTCAGTAAACAATAAATTAATTGACATTATCTACCTTTAGACTTTCATTTTCTTACTATGCAAAAAAAATCACTTTCTGTGAGAAGGATAGATTAGTTTTTGTAGCCTTTTTACCAACTTAAAGAGAATTGCTGATCTGGTATTCCAGGTTGAAGACCTAATAACATAATGGCATAAGACAACTGATGATGAGGACTTGCTCAGGTGCTGGTTGAAGAGAAGAGGTTAGAGGAATATTTTTAGGGTGCTGAGACAGGAATTGAGATGGTATCTGTCAGCACTTGTTTTCTTCTTCAAAGCTTTGTCTGACAGCCAGAAGAAAGCTCAGTGCTTGTGATCCTGATGTTTGGGATCTGGTAGTGCAATACCATATCCATATGGTAGTGTTAGGGGTAAAACCCAATCCCTTGGGGCTCAAAAGGAAAGTATGAAGTGTTGAGCAGCTGAGATGTACCTGAGATGTGCCTGCCTAGAGCTGAGCTCTAGGGCAAGCAAATGTCTGGTCAGCTCCAAGTCACACTGGTGAGCCCACTGGTCCCACAAAGTGGGCTCCCACTACAGCAGACCCTGGGCTCATGTCCAGCAGTCACTTGGCAAAGTGATCAGTGACAGCAGCCTCAAAGATCTGATGGAAGATAAAAATATCCATTTGTGGATGGGAGCATCTGCACTGTCTTCTGTCTTAGCCTTTAGAAGCAAGAGCCTTTTGGGGGAGGCTATGACACTTTTTTCTCTCTGCTGGAAGAGGTGAGCTGACAAAAGTAAGCCATCCCTGGGCTGGAAAAAGCAGTGCAGTGGGAAAGATAATCTCATGTGAAAGCTCTCAAGGCAGTGCCGTATGTCTTCCATGTTTTGGGACTAGTCACTTGATCTCTGCAGGCTTTAGTTTTGTGCCAGTTATTCACTGCATCTCTCTTCAGGTGTTTTCTTGGAACAGAGCTTGTCCCTTGCTGTGGGGTCATGAGATGCCCAGGAAAAGAGGGGTCAGACATAGGCTCAGAAATCTTACAAGCATCATCTTGTTGCTCATGATGGCATTACCAGTATCATAAATAGTTATAGGCAGATCAGTCATCACATTTGTAACTGGTGGTAATCAGTGATACAACACCAGGGAGATGTTTGGCTCAGCTTGTCAAAAGTGTTTCGATATTGTGAGAATTATGAATGTCACTGGGAAAGCTTTTTGGGGAAGATAACAGGAGAGAGAAAAGCAGGGGAAGCACGATGCCCTGCTTAGAGCATGGGGAGTGTGGGGAAAGTGGGATTAGTGCTGCAGAAGATGGGCAGACAGCGAGCATCTGCTCTGGACCACCAGGATCAGAGCACAGCAGGACTGAGAAATTCTTGGACTAGTTATCAAGGAATTGGGAAACTCCAGGATACTGTACTCATGGGGGATTTTTACTACCCAGACATCTGCTGGGTAACAAATGCAGCTAATCACAGTGATAATGTACAACCCTAATTCACTATAAATTCTCTCCCATATGTTTAGAATTGTACTTACAGTAGGAAAGGACGGATAGTTATTCATGAATCAAGGTGAACTGAGTTGCTGGTGCAGAGTCAGCCAGATATTGTGAAAAATAATGTATGTCAGACTTTAACAGAATCCTTCTGAAAGCATGGCTGTATTTCAGGTATTTTAAGAAAGAAAACCAAGTTCTCGTAATTACTGATTGCTTTTAAATGTGCCAATTGAACTACTCCTTTCTTCATAACCTTTTTTGACCTTGAAGCACGAGTTCACAAGTGGGGTTGATGAAGAATTATCCTCCAGATGAAATACAAATTCAATTCTGCTCATAAGGAGGTGAAAAAGGGTTAAGAAAAAAGTAAGAAAGGAACCATGATAATGGTTGCTTAGCTCAGTGGTAGCACATGAAAGAATGGTGTTTTATTGATATACTTCTATGGCCTTTCTTCTGTTGCAGGCAATAATTTTGCCCTCTAACTCACCATGGACCCAGAAGAGCACTGTGAGCTCAAATATATCTAATATTGAGGGGGAAAGGAGGTGGCTTGGCCACCGGAGTTCAGGGCTGAGCACAGTTAGTTACTGATGAATTATAGTGCCTTTTCCTCCTGTTAGCAATCCCTGCTCCCTGGCTGTGCTTGCCCCCGTGCTGCCTCACCGGCGGGTTTATTTTGGTAAGGAAGCCGTGTGCTGAGCTCTGGCTTTGGCCACGCAGGGCTTGGGGATTTGCATAATGGCATTACTGCTTATTCCTCAATTACAGTCTTTGAATATGCAAATCTGTTGATGCTGGTTACTGTAATCCCCCTGCTCTGGCTGGTCCCCAGCTCGGGAGGTCTTTGAGCCATTTACTGGCAATGAGGGCTTTCCTCCTTGGTTTCTTATTTCCAGCTGTGGGTAAAGGGGAAAACTCCTCAACCAGCTACCTGAAATAGAGGGAGAGCAAAATTCAGAAAAAGGAAATATCTTTTTTAAAAATGAGCTTGAATGCCTTATCCCCTGTCATTTTCCCTGCAGGAGCTTATGTTCATGCTGCTGGTGAGAGATGGGATGGGTCAGCTTGCTCCATCCCACAGACTGCAGCAGGGTTTGTCTTTGCAGCAACTGTCCCCCACTCCTCTCTGCCCTAGCTGCTTCCCACTTGAAATTTGGTTTCAAAGCAAAAGAACTGAGATGACAAACAGCAGTTCTGAAGGTTGTCTGTCTGCTTGCTTCTCTTTGTGGTCTGCTGGCTCCAGTGGAGCTGGGTCAGTGTAAAGCCGAAGAGGAATTCAGCAGAGGACTTGCTTAGGTGGAGAGATGGGGAAACCTCAGCTCACAGCACCTGAGCACCTCTCCCAAAAGAAGGTTTGGTGAATTGCAGTGATTAACTATCTGCTGATCTGTACATCCATGTCCAGAGCTGGAGCTCTTCTGACTAAAACATTACTTGAGTAACCTTCCCCATTTCTACTTCCAATTTTTTTTTTCTAACGGTATTTTCAACAATTCTTGGGTTTTTTCCCCTGTATCTTTTTAAATAAGGGGGAGAGTTTTTTTCAAAATTTTATTTTCAAATAAGAGAGAGCGCAACTGCTTTATTTTCAGGAAGAAATAGGTTAAACAGGAAAATCAATGCCTTTTCAGTGGCAAGGGTGAAATCCCGGAGCCATTAAAGTCCTACTTCCCAGGACTTGTGAAGAGACAGTATTTTACCCAAAACATCCTGCAGTTCATCCTCACTCAGTCAGCAGAGACTGTCCTCAGATCCAGCCACCAGGAATTGTACTTTCCTTACAGCTTCAGTGCTCTCTGCTATCACCACGTGACCTTTTAGCATTCACAACAGCTCATATTCTTCTTTCCTCAGCCATGGACCTGCCAGCTCCATCTCCACAGGCAGCATTTGTTGAGAAAACCGGTTATTTTGTGTCTGAGTTGATCATGATGCTGTGAGAACGTCACTGTCACATAAGTCAAAATGTCCTGGGAGCGGGGTATCTAGACAGATTTGAGAGAAACACTTTTGCCTATGCATGGGAATGTGTCCCATGCCATTATGTGTTAAGGGATATGATTTATTTAAAAAAAAAAAAAAAAGAGAAAAAGAAAACCCAGGCAAATATAGAACCAATGATTTACAGGAAACAAGACTGTCTGGAACATAAATACAGACAAGCAGCATATTTGTTGCTGATGGTGCTATGTTCCCTGGGAGAATAAAGCCATTTTGTAACTATTTGTCTGTGTCTTGAGCTTGCACACATTTTGTCTCAGAGTTTTTAATTTCTAATGAGGTTTCCTGTGCTGAATATTTTTCTCAAATCAACAAAAATGGTTTGACATCCATTTGTAAAAGGCTTCATTGTAATGTATTGTTACATCCTGTACCCAAATCAGTTTCTTCTGTTCCCTGGATTTCTCCAGTATTTCTTTATCAGCCAGATGTGGGGGAAGACACCTGCAAATAAAGATGTATGTTGTATTAGGGCCTGCTGCTGAAAATGCCCTGAGTGTTCCTGAACTCTGACTTGCTCGTTGTGCTCCTTTCCTGGAAGATTAGTACAATCTGAAACACTTGGAAAGAAATTGTTCTTCACATGTTTTTGACCCTTTAAGTGACTAATACTTTTGGAGGTATTCGTCTTGTTTTCACTGCAGGTATTTCTGCTGTACCATAAAAGTAATGAAAAAATAGCCAGAGAAAGGAATTTTAATCTTATTCTATGATAAACTAGTATATGAGAATTATTTTTCACTATGTACAAATGAACTGTATCTTTTTTAGGTAAATTAGAATCATGGAAGGGAAAGAACCTCCTGGGAACTGAAGAGCTATGTTTAGGGCAAGTAAAGGACAGCATTGCATTTATTATTTTGTCATCATGTGTCTCTACTCTGGAAGAATTTCTCTACAAACCTTTAGGAATAAGAGCGTAATCTAGTGCCTGGACTTATTCAGTATTTAGCTTGTATGATGAAATCAATGGGAAGAGATGTGTTTATTATGCTGATGTTTGCAGGAAGCTGAGATGATACTGCTAAAACTCTTCAAGCACGTAAAGTGCCACAGCTAAAGAACTATTTATATTTCAGAAAAGGTGCAGATAAAATATAACCATTCAGAAACACTGCAAAGAAGGAACATACAACAATTTTTGTGTTGTGGTGCAATATTGTGTTGTAGAGCAAGAACCAGTCCAGCAAAGAACAGGACTTGAGAGATGTCACTCCATGGCCAAAGTGTCCCACCTCTCTTCTTGTCCTGACCCAGCTTTCTTGTAGTAAAAACCAGTAGTCACTGTGATACTTAAAATTCAAGGATTTCCCTACACATTGTCAGCCTATGAAGCTGTCCAGCCTTTCTGCCTGAATGTTGTTTTATTCAAGTTTACCCCAGTAACAGTGGGTTATCTTTCCTACTCTTATCAGTTTGCCATACGTTGTAACTGGTGGAACAGAATAAAATTCTTCAAGCATAAGTTCTGCCGCAGTGATCTGACTTACTTAAATATGTGATCAAACGAAAATGCAGCTTCTGAAGAACACTTTAGAGCAAGAGCAGAATCTGGCAACTTGTTAGATGCCCTCAATGACTATAGTCTTACCAGGGACTTTGATCACAGCTTCCTTCACCTCTTTTCATGCTGCTTACAAAGTTACTCTATGTAAAAATGTAGTGTGTGATTTACTTCAACCAAATTCATTCTGAAGGCAGGAAATGGTCAGTCTCTGAGCTTTAGTCATGTGTAGATCTTGAATGATTGTGCAGCAGTTCATGTGGAGAGGATGTCCCAGGTGCCTGACAGTAGGGCCACACCACCGACTATAATGAAGTCGAAAGGTGACCTTCTGCATTCAGGTTTCATTATTTCAGAATTGGAGATGAATTTTCCCCAAAATTGTATGGTATAGGGAGTACCTCGGCGCTAACCTTCCCACCAGCCCTGTCTGCACACCTACATTTTGAGCCATTTGGAAGTCTCATGGGCCAGGAGCCATACCCTGAAGCAGGAAAATCTTCTCCAGGGGAGCTGTGGTGGTTACTGAAGCAATTCAGCCTTCATTTGGTCCATAAGAGGCTGTTCCCACCGCTGCTGAAATGCAGATACTGCTCAGTTGCTGCTCTGCGACTGCTGTGTTACATTGCAGTATTTCAAGAGGAAAAGTGGAGAATGACTTTTCTGTTTGAAGCCATATGAGGGGATTCAGCCAGACAGCATGTAATTACCCTAGCTGGAGCCAGGCCAAGGCAGAGGATCTGTGTCTCTCCATCTGCAGGCTTATTTTCAGCTCTTCAGATGAGAGATTGGGATGGAATATGTCGAAATTAATGAAACAAAGTTAGTTTCTCTCTGGACATCTCCTCCATCATGCCCACATTAGACACAAATAACTCACTGATATGGTCTGCCCTGGACTGCCCTTCAAAGGCTCAGTTTACAAGCCCAAATGAAAGAGCAGCTGGAAACAAGGAGCCTTTCCTATTCATTCAGGTGAGTTGTGAAGTGGGTAATGAAAATGCTATTGTTTTCCAGTGTGACCAAAACAGGTCATTTGGGAAAATAGATTCTGCCCATGACTCTTCCTCTTACAATAGAATCTGTGGCCCTAATCCAGTAAAGCACTTTAGTATGTGCTTAACTGGAAATTTGTGAGCGGCCCTGCGAGGGATCAGCTCTCGTGCTGACGTTAAATGTGAGGAGTGGGAGTTGGCAGGTGGGCAGTGTGATTGCCCAGGGGCCCTGCCTTATTATCTGTGATTATACGGGCTTAGCGCTTGGCTGGACCCGGGCCCGTTTGAACAAAGGAGTGGGATTAGCAGGCGTGCAAACAGGGAGCAAAGCCAGGGGGTTCCAGCAGTGCTGAACACAACTTTGTTACTCTGACAGAATGTATAAAAGTGAATGAAAGGGCTATATGATTGCTGTTGCCATTCTGTTAATTAGGCTGAACTCATGCTTCATTAGTGCTACAATATGCTTCCTTCTTAACAAAGCCCTATTGGGTGTATGGAGCCACTTTACTATTAGTAAAATGAAGCCTTATCAGAAAGCCCTGTAATTCATTTTGTAAGACAAGTCGTGACATATATTGTGTTGAAATTGCACTGAAGAGATAGATTACTTGATTAACACTTGCTTTTCCTAATGAACAGGAAAAGATGTTTCCAAAACTAAGTTATTTATTGTAATGGGAGCTCTTCTGACCGCATACCTAATTACATCACATACTCCCTTAGCAGTGTTTCAAGTAGTTCCTAAATAATACAAATTGAACTAATCTGCTTTTGCTCTTGCACATTCTCCCAGTGACACTGTGAAAATACCATCAGGCATTTAGATCCTTGTTTCTTGCTGTCATTGTGGTGAAGATTTTTGTGTGTAACCAGTACAGTATCCCTGCAGCAGGAATGCAGCAAAAGCACTAGCACAACCCACATTCCCTGCTTGCAGCAGTATAAAGCAGTACTGATTAAGCAACACAGTGAAAACTGCTGTACCTTGGGCAGAACATGGTGTTCGTAGTAGTGTTATGACAGATGCTGCCCTGGTGGTGATTTTTCCATGGATTCACTGTGCTGGGAAGGGAGTTTGGATTAAACCAGGGCACAGATCCATATTGGTCTCAGGTGGAGAGCTGACTGAAGTCAGTCCTGCCTACCAGACATCTCCAATTTCTTAGTCATGTTGGTGCTTTATGTGGCTCCCTTCAGCACATTAGAATATGTTACAACTAACACACCAAAAAAAAAAAATTCCCAAAGAGTTTTTGCTCACCTTAGTATGACTCATCCATCTAGTGTGGCATATGGAAGCTTTCCAGAGGTCAGTCAGCACCAGAGGAGTGTTCGGTCATGGGTGGAGAGGGAAAGAGCAAATGGGTGAGAAAGTGGGTGTAGGGAGGAGTGACTTAAGCGGATCTACCACCAAGAGCACAAAACTTAGTTGTGTTCACAAAGGTGTGAATTTGAATAATTTCACAACCTGGGTAACTAATTGCTAGTGACTGTTGTGGATGCAGGGGCAGACTGTGTTACGTGCTCAAGTGATTGTTTCTCACAATGACTCTCTTCCACAGGCTGAAGTCAAATGGCAAATGTTGGCTGCATTTCAGTACAGAGGACAAATATGGTCCCCCAGAAGGTCCTTGTTTGATGGATCCCTTCTGGGACTCCCAGTGGCAGCACCGCTCTCTGCCATGGCTAAAAGCATCTGTGTCTGGGACAGCAGGTCGTGCGTGGTAGAGTTAGATTCAACTCCACCCGAGCTCCCAGATCTTCCTGCCTAAATTATCTGAATTTGCTATTACTGGTAAGCTCAGGGAAGGGTGATGTGCAGCAACATTTTTTATTTTCGTATTTCCTCCTTGTACCATTCTTTAGCTTTACTGTAAACTTCCATGCTTACTCATGTCTTCCTACAGTAAACGTAAAATAGTCCCCTCTCTCCATTTCCAATGCTATACCCTGCAGACCCGGAATGACCCTATATGAGAGAGTCATAACAGCACAGTCTAATGGAGAAGAAAAATGGCAATGAGGTAATGTACCAAAAACAATTGTCTGAAAGAGCATCTCTGAAATGCTTGACAATTCTGTTTGCTTTTGCAGCTCAGGCTACTTGTATTGTCATCCAACTCCAGGGCTAAGGGCATTTCTTGGTGTAACCCCATGAAACCCATGGATTTTATCCCAGGGTGGCTGCAGTCACAGGTGAGTGCCATGGATGATGGGCACAGCCTCACGCTCACGTGCCAGCTGCTGTGTGATTGCACATCCCCAATGAAATCAGCACCAGCCCTGAGATTCCGGGGGAGCTGTGTAGCTAAATCAGATTTGCCACAGAGCTCTGAAATCAGCACTGTGGTATGAAATTTAGAACAATGACAATTGGGAACCAGAACTGGTTTTGCAGAAGGATTAGTATTTACAGCTAGAATAGAAATATCTTATTCTTACAGGCATGGAAAATTCTGTACTATGATAAATTTGGAAAGACCGTGTAAGATTTTGTTCCAAGATGGAATAATGCCTTTCTTAATGGCTTAGAGCCACCATCACCATGAGACAAAGTTGTTGGTTTTCATCAGTTTAGTTTGAACCTGGATCAGATCCCTTGCTCTGCTTTGCCATGGTGCTGTAGAGATGCTGGACTGAAAAGCAGTGATGGGACAGGATGAAGCAGAGCAGGACAGGTATGGCTGTTCTGGTGGCAGAAACAGCTTACATGGATTTAAAGTGATCACAGAGCTGTCATTCAAGGTAGGTGATTGCTCATGTTCTCGTCTGCTTGTGGTCAAGGACAAACAACTATGTGGTTGCTTCACCAAGTGGTTTCCTAAGCTCATTTTTGTGTAAGTTACATATATAACCAAAAGTGAACAAAGAAAACTGATGTGTCAAATAACAAGAAATTGTGGGGTTAAGCATATATAGGCCATAAGAACATCTAATTTTCCTTTCTTCTCACTGCATTTTTAAATGTGAATATGAAATAAATGGCCCACTGTCAGTGGTCTCCCACAGAATGACTTCAACAACAGTACAAGATGCAATCCACTTGCAAATGTCTAATCAGGTGATTCTGTGGGGGTTTTTTAAACAGCCTTTCTGAAGTGAGATTAACATTTTTAAAAAGTAGTTGATCAAAATTTAACGTTGTGGAGCACAGACTCCCCTTCCACTTCCCTGTGCTTGTGAACTGAGTTTGCAGGGATGGTGGGTGTCATGCAGTACTGGATATATTTTGTTTCACCTGTCATATGCCTTAACTCATCACAGTGTTTTGCATCTGGGTCAGCTGTATTTTTATCAAGCATTAACATGCATAAGGGTTTGCCAGTACTTAATGAAAATGCTACTGAAAACTGCATTCTTCCACCTCTTCATTGAAGCAGATTTTATTGTGTTTGAACTGTGTTTGAACTGAAGGTACACTCATCTGAAAATTGTTATATTCATAACCCACACCCAAGCAATAACAAAGAGCTCAGCTAATGAAAATCACTCAAAGGAAATCACTGCCCACCCGTTCTAAGAACAATTAGAAAGATTATTCCAGCATCCCTAATGCTGCCACACTGCTGTTGTACTGTTAAGCACCTCTTCCCTTTGGAAGACTAAGGTAAGGAATCTGACATATTGTGTAATAAACGGTGCTGGGAAAAAAGCATTTATGGTGCTATTACCACCATAAATTCCTACAGCAGAGGACAACACTTGGACAGCGTAAATATATAAGATTTCCCTGTGAGTATCCCATTCAAATGAGCACAAGAGGAGAAAATTTGGGGCCAGTCAAAACTGGATTGGAGAAATCAAACCATCTTTTCAGATAAAGGCTGGCAAAACACTTTCCCAGTGGGTCTCTCTCCAGAGGACATCTCAGTGTGGCTTCCTAATGCTCTGTAGGTCAAGGATCATCTGGAAGCTGTTTCTCCAGAGAGAGAAGAAAACATCCTTTCTGGCAGTACACCAGGAAATTCAGATGCTGTAACACCACAACAGATGGAGTCACTGCCAGAGAAGAAATACTGTGTTGCTGTGTGGCATAAGCATGGCAGTGTGGGCAAATCCTGTGCTGCTGGGACACCATGATGTTCCACTGGCTTTGGAGATGTACAGCAAATTATACCAGCTGGGAGTCTGGCTTTGTTGTGGATATTTCAGCTTTTAAATGTGTTTGTTCTTCCCTTTTTTCTCTCCTCTAGTGTGTCTGTTGACAGAAACAGGTTTCTCTTGGGATTTATTTTTCCCACTTTATTAGAAAGTGGGCCTGAGCTTTAATGTGATACAGAGCTGTGTGCTTGAGTTTCTTAGTAAGTGGCAAAGGTGTTAAAAACTGAGGCTCTAGTATTTATTGATAATGAGAAACCATCAGAACTGATCTGAATATTTGTCTGATACTAGTTTTCTGCTAAAAATAGCCAACTTTTTAACTATATGAAAAATTAGTTTTACCAAAGCATTGCTTCTCATTGCAAAAAATACACCAATCCCTCAAACAGCATTAGAGATATAATTCAATGACTTCTGCAAATGAAAAATGTTCATAATCATTTTGGTAAATATTTCATCTAAATACAAATCCATTTTAAACTGCAAACATATGCAAAGGTAGGTGAGGTTTATTTCTATCAGTTCACCACACAAAGAGCTGCTGCATTTTTCAAGTGAATCTTTCTTCTGCCCACATCTGGGGGCTAAAAGGGAGGAGAGAGAAGAGGGTGAACTTTTTTCTCCAATAGTCACGACTAAATCATTGAACAATTACTTTTTTGCTCTTTACAGCAGGGTTTTATTATGCAGTGTGATTCACATGCTGAACTATGAGGGGAAAAGTGCCCCAACCCAAATAGCTAGGAACAGAAAATAGAAGTACTAATCTTAACTACCCCTGTGTTTAAACAAGAGGATTTGTGGAGCACAGCAGGACAAACTGAGGCACTGGTTCCCTTTGAGCTAAACCCCCATTCTTTGCTCTCCAGCCATACATACAATTTGTTCTCCTAACACATTCTGAAGCGTTTGTTTGGCCATGTTAATTCCTTTGAAATATATTTCAACCCACTATACTTCCAAAATCACAAAACAGTTGATTTATGTTTACATGCTCATGTGTTTTTGGAAAGAGAGG
Organism: Lepidothrix coronata; assembly: GCF_001604755.1. NCBI lineage: Eukaryota > Metazoa > Chordata > Aves > Passeriformes > Pipridae > Lepidothrix > Lepidothrix coronata. The sequence continues at coordinate 5,299,819 of NW_016690191.1, forward strand.
CTGTTTCCCCTTTTGGCTTTGCAGCATTCACTAATCACATACTTCAGATTTCTTGTCTGAGTCGCTAATAAAAGCTTATGAACCTCTGACTTGTGTGATTGCAGTCAGGAAACATCTTTCTTAAACACGAGTGGTGTTTGCTTTTGTCAAGCCAAAAAACAGAGAAACTCCCTCTTATTCCCTCCATTGATAATTTTTATCTTTCAGAGAATGTTGCACAAATCCCTGTGCTTGCAGGACACTGCTGAGCGCTTGGTTCTGTAAGTGGCTGTTAAAAACATCTCTGAACAGCTTTGTCCCTGCTCTTCTAAGAGGTATCTCGTTATCCCAAGTCCTGCATAAAGCCAGGAAGAAGCCAGTATCCCCCGTGTTCTCCCTTGCAGGGCAGAGTGGGAGAGTGGTATGGACTTCCTCTCAGACAGAAGTTGCTGTGCAACACAGCAGTAGGACCAACAGCCTGGCTTGTTAGCATGAAACTCCCAGCAAAGCTTGGAAAGTGAAATCCTGGTCGCCAGGGACTTTTTACCAATAACTTCAGCAGACTCAGGATATCATCTCCCACCCTCTCCAGCAGTGCGAGACACAGGGTCCTGCTGACCTGGTGCTTTGCTCAGCACCTTCAGTTCAGGGTTGAAATCAATCATTTAGCTTTAAATTCGGCTTTAGTCCTTCCTTGAGATTTCCTGGAAAACCTTAGACAAGCAGATAGTGTCTACATGATTTGTGATCCAGAAGAGGAACAGACACACCTTTCCCATGGGAGTGGGAGAACATCGCTGCTGCAGGGGACACCTCCTTCCATCTCCCTGTGGGTGTGGGAATCTGGGAAGCACGGCCACCGAGGGGCAGCTTCAGTTTGCAAAATATAAATAATACCCAGCCTGCAGGCCCTTGCTTGGATCTGCTTCTTGTCACTAGTGAGGCACTGCAGGCTCTGCAGAGCCGGTGCTGTCTTCACAACTCCCAGATCCAATCTGCTGCTTTTCCCTTTGGCACTTCACACCATTACAGCTGGACTCCAGATGTACTCTAAGATCTTGCTTTAAGTATTCCCTGAAGATGTATACAGCTTTTCCATTTCTTAAATATTAATGAGAAGATTAGCATCATTATTTATTTGGTTGATATTCTCTCCCTGATATGCACGTGCCTGAGCAGACACACATATATGAGCCAGATTTTTTTTTTCTCTTCTGAGCAGGGCAGCATCATTAATGTTCTCACCCCCTGATCCTACAAGGGGTTTACATAAGAAATCACTCATATAACTGAAGTTTTGTTTAAGATATAAACTTCAAAACAGTTTCTACTACCTTAATGTGGTAGTGCTTTTCTGATGATTGGACCAGGATGAGGGAGACCAAGTGGAATAGGAGGATTTAAAAGGGATATCACATTCATTAAGAGGGGATGGTCAAAGAGGAAGGTGTGTAGCATGAAATGCGTCATTGAGGCATTGGGAAGGTTGGGGTTGGAAGAGATTTTGGTACAGAGAGTTACAGGCTGCTCTGGGCTGGAGCAGAGCACTGGTTTGGGCAGGACACACAAGTCAAGGTGGTGTTTCATAAATGAAAACACATGCAGGGCTGTCCCCCAGCACACAGCACTGAGCTGTGCCCTCTGTGTTGTGTTGATCTGCAGCAGCTGAGGCTGCTTGACCCAGCATGGTGGAAGAAGGATGGGAGCACTGCTCCTGGGAAGAGGAGCTCCTTGGGATCTCTCCTGCTGCAGCTGCGGGGTAAGTCCCTGCTTTGGCCAGGGTTTTAGTTTTTTTCTCTTCTTGTCCAGAAAGATAAAGATGTGAGCAGATTCCTCATTCCTATTTGTGTAGATTTATCCAGAGGTTGCAGCAATCTTGCTGCCCCTCCAGGGATGAGACAGTTGTCTGGCCAAGGAACTCAGTATGGCTGATGATAAGAATCAAAGCCTCAGTGATCATCGGTGATGGTGCAGTCTTTACTGTGAGGAAAAGCATTTCTGCATTTCCCACCTTGGTGAATGTCAAAATGTTTGCAGATCAGAAAAAAGCTGATGAGAGCATGAATCTCTCTGCTGCTCTTCCCCCTAGTTAAAAGGAGAGGCAGCTTGTATCCTCAGTTGTTCCTCTGATCGTACCAAGTCAGCCAACTACTGCAATAACAAAAAATGTCATTTCTTGCATGATAAATAGGGATGTTTTATCCTAGAAAGGATGCCCAAGTGAAAACTTGCCGGTAAGATGACCCAGGCTCGCTACCTATCAAAGTCAGACTTGCTGGCAGGCCTCTCATGGATTGCAGAAATAATCTAAAAGCAGAGCAAAAGCTCAGCCTGTACCTGAGATTGTCAAACCTGATGTTAACAGCAAAGCTGACAACTCGCTTATCTTAGAAAATCACTTGTGAGGGTTTTGCATTTTGTCGGAGTCTCCTCAGTGGTTTAGAAAAATAAATATAGCTGTACTGAAGAGGAGAGGTTTGCTTAGGCAGCATCCTACGCTGTGTGGAGCCTCAGCATAAGATGATTCTTTTTGAGGTTTATGGACTTCTCCTGTGCACATAATGATGGCTGCAATGAAAGGAGAGTGCCTGGAAAGAGAGCAATAATAATCCAGTGCCTGGGAAAGGTGGTCCAATAAGCAAGGTTAGTCTCACAAAGTGAATCTTGGCAAGGTCACAGTGTTATATTTCAGATGCAGAGGGTGTGTGGGGGATAAATTGAGAGGGAAAGTAATGAGCAGAAGGAAAAAATTTCCCCCCAGAAAGGCTTGCGGTGTCCTTGCTCACCTATGAATGGATAACTCATCTTTCTCTGCTAAATCCTGGGTGTCTAAATGGCATGGTCAGTGCATGGTTCATTCTCAATAACCACACACAGGGAATTCCAGCTGGAACAAAAGCAGCCAAGAATCACAGGGCAGCAGTGCTGGTGATAACCATTGAGCTAGCAGACTTCACCAGGTGTGAGGCCGTGTTTGCATAAACCCAGCTGGACCCAGACTCCAAAGAGATGCAGAAGTGTCTCCTGCAAAACTAGATGGGTAATGGGAGGTACCAGAAAGATGCTAAAGTACTCAGAGATGTTAAGACACTTAAAATAATATTAAAATAATTTTTAAAAAAGTTGACAATTTGTAAGAGTAGCTCAAAACTTCTCTCTGCAGTGTCAGAAATATTGTGAAACCTGAAATTGCAGGAAACTCTCTCAGGTTTGCTCACTTTTATAAATTCTGACCTTTGACTCAGCTGCCCAGACACTGTTTGGATTTTACACTGGTTTACCTCATAATTGGATGAAGCTCAGCAGTTACAGCTGAGTTTATGGGTTCAATCAAATCATCATTTATATGAACTCAGAAACTTACCATGAAAAACTTACTGCCAGTTCACATGGCAGTCCAAAACCCAGTAAAAAAATTCTCAGGAGAATTGCTGAAGTGGCATCTTGTACAGCTGCCCACAGGAAAGTGTTAAATATCTATGGTACTTTTGACATGATCCAGCTATTGCATCCCTTGTCCCTGTCCCTGCCTCTGGCTTCCAGCAGTCCACATCACAGCAGTAATCACTTCCTGCTCCAAACTGCTCTCTGAATTTCCTTAGCTTGCACTAAGCTTGATCTATTTTTTCCCAGGCAGTGCAATAATTTAGTCTCCTGGGGAAAGGCTGCATGAGTAGCCTTGTGTTCATGTATAAAACTTACTTTTCCTTGAAAACTTGTTTCTCTGCTCTCATCTGTGCAAGTAGCACAGCAGGATGTTTAACTCCCAAAAGCCTCCTGCCTCCAGTTTTCCATAGCAAGCCTGCCTCAGCTCTCCCTTGTCTTTGATTTCTGCCTGGCTTACTTAGGTGTGCAGGTTATCTGAAGACTCGAGGGAAAGGGAAAATGTGAAAATACAGTAAATGGCCCCAACTTGTGATTAAGTTTTTGATTATCATGTCTCACTGGCTGTAGTTTGTCCGTAAGCAGTTGCTATTTAAATTGTACTGTTTGCTATTTGGATGTACATACAGAAGACTTTAGTCACCTGTTTTTTTTTTTCTAAATTTAAATAATTTGAAAGATATCTCTGGGTCAAATATGGCTTTTGCGTTTGTACTCTGTATGGTGATAAAGCCTTTCAGTATTTGCATTGCTTGCTTGCACCTAATGCTATGCCCCCGGAGGTTCTCTTAGCAGAAAGAGCATTTTCTGTAGAAGTGCCATATGTGTAGAAAAGATAAGATTTGCAATTGCATATTTAAAAAAAAAATAAAATACACAGGTCAAACAAACAGTTGGTCTAACTCCTGTTCTCAGTGAGCTCTGAGCCTGTGGCCAGGCTCAGCTCAGAGCATTTATGGAAGCATGGCACCCATTACAGCACTGGTGGCTGAGCTGTTATTAAGCAATTAGTAGGAAATAGCCCAGGTGAGAGACAAGGATCATAGGAAAATCTTTGGAAGCTTATTCTGTACAGTGAGTTTTTCCAAGTTAACCTTTTCACTGGGTTACTGTGCCTGAAGGAACAGACTTTGTGGCTGGTGCAAGTTTCTCTGTGGCTGGTGCAAGTTTTAAATGAGCTGGTGAATTTTATGTTGGAAAAGTGCATTAAAAAGTTGCTGTTGCTCTGTTCTCATCCTTATTTTTCGTGCTTGGGGCCAGGCAGTTAGGGAGGTGAGTGGTGGGTTACGACCCATACGGGGACTCTGGCATCACACGTAGCAACACATGTGCCAGCCACCTTGGGAGTGGGATGTGGGGCTGGGGTGGCCTCAGACAGCTCAGTGCAGTGCCCTGGGGGTCTGCAGCGTCTCCCACCTGAGCACAGGAGATGTCACAGGGCTGTGACCTTGGGAAGGTCGAGGAGAGATCTGCTGGCAGCCTGGATCTGGTATAACTGTGTCTGCCATTTGGATTGCCCTGTCTTAAAATTACTGTTCCACGTGTCACTGGTCAGAGGGCTTAATAGACTTACAGAGATTTTCTTCATAGTAACTTACGGACTTGTAAATCACCTGAGCATCTCTGAGCTGAGCTCCAAGGCCAGAGATGGCTCAGCTGCCCATGGACACACCAGTTAGCGTGAGGATTCATAATGCAAAAGCCGTATGAATTTTTGAGATGGCGAGGTGATAAAAGTTTGGCTGAAGTTTTCAGTCCACTTCATGAATTTGAATTACCCGTGAAAAAGAACTGGAAACCAGAGGTCCAGCCCTCTTAGAGGGTGTCTGGAAATTGTGACATCAAGGTTGCTGGAGGACGGATTTATGTGTTTTCGTCATATGCCCCATTTCTCTTGTGCTGTTCTTTAGCCAGCTCATTTGCTGAGATCCTTCTGATTTAGGATATAGATTGTGCATTCTCCTCCCAGTCACTCCCCTGCTGACAGTGACATGTTTTTACAGAGAATACCTGGGAACACAAATCCATCAGGAATTTCAATGAGAGTGGCTTGTTTGGAAAACAGTAGCTCTAAGTTTTGTACATCTGGTTCCTTATAAATGCACATTTTTCTGTGTTACAAAAGACAATGCTTCTCTGGAGAGGTATTCTTGTATCCTCTGTCTGAGCTCTGTGCTCTGAAAGAGGCAGGATGAAATCTAAGCCCCTCTCAAGTGAGGCGAGTCTTGCTGTTAATTGTTACTATTTAATTTCCACTCCTCTCTCCAGGCCAGTAAGATGGTAATGTGTTTATGGCCCCTTCCCTATGATCTGTTTTCTCTGCTCTTTTCCATCTCAGGACATTAAATTCAGCGATGCTGCTGCTCATTTTCTCAGATGAGAGGTGATAGCTGTATATTGATTTATTTATTTTTTTTTATAAACTCAGGAAATGAGTGGTACGAATTAATTGAGCTATGCAGTGATCAAGGAATGTTAAATACTCCAGGCACTGTGTACAAGTGGTTTCTTGGCAAAGAGCTGGTCAAATTTAGCCTTAATTGCTGGGTTAATAAGGTTGCTGTTGACAGCCTGGGATCCTTGGTGCTCTGTGCAGCTCCTCTGATCCATGGATGAGGAGGGATTCCCTTGAGAGTGGTCCACAGACTGCCACAGACCTGCCTGGGTGATCCAATAGGAAATGCTGGAGAGGGATGTTTCTGTAGCCTCTTTGTTTGCTGGTGCCTTAAGCTCCTAATCTAGGGTACTTATCTTGCTCTGTTTGGGGTCTCCTTCCAGCCCCAGGTCCTGAACAATGGAACTGGCTGGTGCCAAAGGAGGCAGAGGTGCTCCTCTTGGTTACACTTAGTGCTGTGTCTGAACCTCAGCCTGGGATGGCAAAGACCAAGGGACAAGTCCCCACGTGATTGCGGAGGTTCGAACTCCCCTCTCCCAGCACACTTTTTGGGTGACAGAGAGACCTCTGGGCTCACCTTTTAGTAACTGTTGTGTGCTCTGGTGTAGGTGTCTTGGGACTGCTGGTGTTCCCCTCCATGGCACAGGGCTGGGGGGCTGTGGGTGAGACTGCCCAGGCTGAGCCTCTCCGATGGGAGGAAGGCTCTGAGCTGCCCTGCCAGGATGCCATCAGCCTGCAACCAACACAGGGGCAAAACATAGGGTAGGAAAGAGTTTGGTGTGTTTATTGAGGGCAGCTTTGAGAACAATCACTCTGAATTCAAGCACCCAAACTGTCCCCACCTACTGCTTGGGCTGTCAACCCCTTTCACAGGTCTAACAAGGGAAGAGGTGTGTGCTGAGACAACTGCCAGACACCATGCTCATCCCTCATGCTGATTTGAGGGAAAAAAGTATGTTAGGGAGAGCTTCTTCCCTAATTCATTTTCAGTTAATGGGTAAAAATAGCTGGCACAGCTTGAATAGTGCAGTGTGTGTAGTTCGGGAAAGTCTCAAGTCACAGTGGGGAGAGTTAAACTGCACTTAGTTAGTCTTGTTAATCTGATTTATTATAAGCAAAGGCACTCCAAGCAAAACAACAACCCCTTAGATTTTTTTAAGATATCTGACAACTGTTTTGCAGAGGCAGATTATAACATTTAAGAATATTAAAAAAGCATATATAATTGCCTCTTAGGAGAGGCATTGTGCAGTGGAAGTCAAGAGAGTAGAAAATGGCAGATTTGATGAATAACAGTAAAGAAAAGCTGAACTCTCAGAAACAATATTAGGGAAGTGTGATGTCTCAAGAATATTTTCACACTGGCAAAACTTTACACAAATATTTAGGGAGTAAATCACTTGTTTTCAAACTCAGACAGAATTTATCCAACAAGAATCTTCTCACTTTCTTGAGCAGTAAATATTGGACCTTGCCCCCCAAGTTTTGTATTTTAGAGTTCAATGGACAGGTAAATATGTCAGATTTTAATATGAAAGATAGGGGAGAGGATTTGGCCACTGGAAATTATTTTATTTTATTATTTTATTTTTAAAAGTCCACTTGATCCTGAAATTTGGCAGAAATTTAATTTAACATTAAAGAATGTAATCAGGATACTAAAAAAAAATAAATTTATGTATCTTAGAAGTACAATACATAGAAAATTAGTCTGAGATGGGAAGAAACATAACTCTCTGAGTGTGTATGTGTGGGATGCAGCTATTGTGCTCTGCTCTGCTGCAGCCTCATCCTGGGGCTTTACTTTTGACCTGATGGCAGCAGGAGTCCTTGGGACACTACTGCAGGGGGAGCACAACTATTAATGGGATTAAAAAGATCCACTGCATATGAAATGGGAGATGCCCGAGGTCTTTCCTTCTAGCTGTTTGCCCAAAGAGAGGGTCTGTGGAAAAATTTCCTTCGCCTGACATCAAATCAATTTCCCCAGCACTTAATATATGCAGTTTTTCACCCATTAACTTTCAGAGAGTCTGTTTAACGCCGTGGGTTTGGCACTTGCTAATTCTTCAAAGGCCTTGAAACTAAATAGGCTACTCTGTCAGTGACATGTGGAACTGTTAGAAAGATGGATGTGTTAAAGCCCTATAGCATCCACACGCTGTAGCTGTGGCTGCCAAGTAGCTCTTTGAGAAGTCAGCAGAGCTGTGTGGGTGGAAAGCCCTTTTCTGTGCAAGCATGGTGCCCTGTGGGGCTTCTGCAGACCTTCAGGGGCTGCCAGCCTCATGCTGGAGAAGGATTTCTCCTAGAAACCCTTTCCCAGCTTTAGCTGTGAGGCTTTCAGGTAGAACACCCTCCTGGCTGGCAGGATGAGGACTGGGAGATGCCAAGCCTGACGCAAAAGCCCCCTTGCACGGGGCAGTGTGGGGACCTCAGACCCCCCGTCCAGCTCCGGCTCTTTCACATGTGGTGGGTGAAGTGACCAGTCCCAGGGTGATGATTTTCATTTTCACCTTGAGAAAGCTGTTACTAAGGGTTGAGATGGCATGTGGGTTTTGGTTTTGTGGTTTCCCTTTGTTTGTTTGTTTGTTTAAAATATGAACTTCTCTTCCTTCCATTCTTAGATTAACTTCGCAACCTTTTTCTGAGGCTGAGGGAGCTGGACCTTATGGACACCAGTTGTACTTGATAATGCTTTGAATATCTTGAGGTTAAGAAACACATAAAAGTGAGATTTGTGTATTCCTTTAAAGCTCTGTAAGAAAAAAAAAGGTGGTGAAGAAAAGTTTTTAGATTGGATTCTATGACTTGATAACACCACTAACCCCTGTGACTTTTCTCATGGGTTAATATTTTTATACCAAGTTAAAACTATGCAGTTCAGACAGTATAATCCAAAAGTCATTATAGAAGAGGATAAATCTAACTTCCAACCTTTAATTTAAAAGGAAAAAAAAAATGTCCTACAGGGAGTTTAATCGTGCTGTGCTAATCACTTTCATTATCACTGGTACAAGCACAAGACTTTGCAAAGTTCTCTAAAGAGCGAATTAGGGATGTGGTGCCATCAGCTTTTACAGTTTCAGGTTGCTTGTTGCAGCCCCTGTGAATATGCTCCATGTGTATCTTGGCTCTTTGGGGACGCAACTCACTCTTTATTTCTTCCTCCCTCTAAAAGCAGAGCACTCTTCCAGGAATTGCCTTAATGACAAAACGTCGGAGGATTCACCAGAGTGGGAATTTTAAGGATTCTATAAAAATTTAACAGGGTTCCACGGAAAAGGTTTGAAAACCCCCAGATAATTGGACTCTGTCTGTGGGGGGTTTAGCCATCCAAAATAGGTCTCTTGTGGGAACATAAATCTCTTAAACTCTACCTAATGTTTTCCTGTAAAGTGTAGCTTTTCCTGTTGAGATCCTGAAACACTGCACTGTTCCACATAAAAGGAAACACAAGTACTTATTTCATGATCTCTTTGGCCCTTTCAGACTCAGGATGCTCTGAACACTGGACTCAGCAGCAGAAGGGTCTTTTCAGAGGGTATTTTGTTCTATTTCCCTAAATGAGACAACTCCAAGAGCTGCTGTACCAGAAACACTGCACAGAGCCCCAGGACATGCTGGAGATGAGGCTGCCTTCCAACACCTAGTACTCAGTACCACATTACAAGTGGTGTTCAAATTCTCTTTTCTGCTGAAGCCTGGAGAATTAAGACTTTCAGAAATGGTTAATCTCACGTCAGTGGGGATTCACATTCCCATACAGCCAAGGAATCTAAGGCAGGAGACAGGGATGCTCAGCTCTGCAAGACTTGGGTGCTGAGGCTGCATCCTCACCAGGTACCAGCAAGGTTAGCCCTGCCAGGCAGGGATGATATCTAAAATCAGACCTTTGTAAATTTTAGCACTATGTAGAGCATCACTCAGAGGAGCAACACTAGAAATATGTAAATGTTCTGCAAAAGCTGAATTTTAGTACTGCGCTATTGTGGGTTTTGGTGGTTTTTTTTTTATTAAACCCCATTTGGGGCCAGTCTCCTCACTGGTGTGCATCTCTCTGACTTTGTGAAGCTGCGTTAATTGAGAGCAGCAGAGGATCTGTCTCTCTTGTGTTACGTTTAAAATATTCATACAATTAAACAGCGCTTTGAAGTGCTCTGGAGCTAGATGCACTCTGCTTTACTTTGGGTGGTCAGGAGATGAAAATGGAAATGTTTTAATTGGATTTGGTCCTAAGAAACTGTGCCATGTCCTTGTTGGAATTTCCTTGCTAAGCAATACTACACCTCCTCGCAGCTCAGAGCAGTTGGCCCTGTGCAGAGGGGACCATGATAAATGGTTAATTTTAATCATCTCTACTTTGGAGTGAATTAGGAAGGAGGGGCATTCACTGAGCTGTATTACTCCACAGAGAAGGTTTTGAATCAAGAAAAGGACTCAAATACATCTTGGCTGTAGGACAGGTTTGGATTTGTTTGTTTGTTTTGGGAGTTTTATTTTTGTTCTGTTTTTTACAGTGGAAAAAGCCCATTTACTCCAACTTCTTGCAGCTACTGCATAATGAGGTGCCATTTTCTGATATGAACTATCTAAAGGTCAGAGAAAGCCTTGCTGCTATAAAGTAATGGCTTTTATGCACTTACAGAGCGTGTGTGCACAAGAATTTCCTCTCTCCACCCCGAGCTCCAGCCCAGGTGCAGGCAGGAGCTGTGTGCAGGGAACTGTGGCTACAGCACATTCCCCCTGCCACTGTGCCTCTCAAGAAACTGCCATCACTGGTGACAGCACTGAATTTTAAAATTCGTTGTGCTTGTGGACGGGTCTTTTTGACATACTTGTCTCATTTCAGATTAATTTACAAATTGTTCAGTCTGTTTTTGCAAAGCTTTCAGTCAGTTGTCACATTCCCAAGCTTTGTTGGGTAACATTTGTTGGCGATACACCTCCAGCAGGGCTAGGAAAAAACAGCAGATGAAACGTATGTAGCTTTCCCTCTTTGACAACAGCAAACATTGATGCTTTTCACAAAGAGCCTTTTTTTCCTTCTGGAGTCCTAAAAAATAACATCTCTGTGTGTATATATTAAAATAGTATATGCATGTGTGTGTGTGTATACATAATAAAATCACATATTATGTGTGTATATATGCATTAACCACTTGGTGATGTTTCTGGGAGGTTAGATGACACTGTAATCACTCAGAAGTTTATTTCCTTGAAAGTTTAAGCTGAAAATCTGCAGGCAACATTAAATCCACTGACTGTAGTCACCGAATGAACTTGCCCCTCTAATGTCTGTGACACCCTCCTTCCACTGCAGGTCTGTTTTCTGATTTTATTTTTGTCTTCCATCTTTCAGCTGCTTATCTGTCCTTCCAGATTCATTACCTCTCCTTTCCTTTCTCCTTACTTCCTTTCTTCTCCCGCTGTGTTCCCATTTTTAATGATTTATTTTATGCTTTATTTTATAATGTTTATATCTGCAGAATGAACTGGTTTTATAACCCCCCAAAATGAATACTATAATTTATTTTCCTCGCAAAGTTAATGCTCAGTGCTGCTGAGCAGCCTCTCGCTGGTAGTGATGCACACCCTGATACTGGTGCCAGGTGACTCCACTGCAGTTCAGACCACAGGTTTGGGCTCTGTCAGAGTCAGGACTGGATGTTGCCTGGGGGAAGGTGACCAGGCTAGGGGAGGAATTTAGATAATAGCTATTCTGGATCAGACCAGTCATCCCTCCATCCCCAACTCCTCCCTTAAACAAGATGCTTAAAGAAGAGTATGAGCTGGGGAGTGTGCACACCAGCGCTTCCCTAAGCATCCAGCTCTCTTTTCCTTCTTGCTGTAGTTTACAGCAATCAGAATTTGGTGACTTCCTAAGCAGAAATTGCACTTGATCATCCCACTTAATGGCCATTACTTGGTCCTGTCTTCTATAAATTTGTCTAATCTGTCCATGAATTTATTTATCTGTCCATCTCCATAATCCCATGGCAGAGAGTCACTCAGTTATGCATGGCAGGGGAAAAAAATATTTCCTTCTGTTTGTTGTAAACCTATGGCCTGATCCTTTTGCTGGGTACCCTGTAGTTCTCAAAGTGTGGAAGGAGGCCAGGAACATGCGGACCTGGGTTTATAGTGGTTACAAGCCCCAGTTCAATGTCAGGAATCTTTTTTTCTCCTCCTCAAAGCAGAAACACCTCGCTGAAAACTGAAGTCCATAAATGCATAAGCATTAGTGAGGGGGTGCATGAGGGCTGCAGAAGGTGCATAAATCATTCAGGGTATTTTTAAATAATACCATGTCTCACTACATTTATCTCCCCTGCATTTATACTTCAACCCCTCAGTACATTTTGACATTCATACCTTCCAGTCAAAACACGCAGCACAGAATCGTCTTGGAAGAGAGCTGCAGCTCCCTCAAGCCCAGATTGTGGATCATAGGGGCCAGGCAGAGCCAAGGCTGGGCTGATGTTGTAGATTATGGCACTTAAATGGTACCAGCTTCACAGAATCCCCTGGAAATCCCAGTGGCAATCTACACAGCTGCTTCCCTGGTTTTCCCTGCACCTGATGGGAGCAGCTTGGTGCTGGGCTGTGTGTTTCTGCTTTTCTCTCCCTCTGTTTTAGCACAGTTACTCTGGTCACTGAGCAGAGGATGGGAATAAGTGGGTGCACACGATGGTCCAGTGGATTGGAGCGACCACCCAACGGGGGTCCTAGTTCTTGTCCTGCATCCCTGACCACTGGCCTGAGATTTTTGGGATTGCTTTCTTAACTGGATGTGTGCAATGAGAACTGTTTTATTGAAATGCAAGCATAGAAACATTTAGAAGCCATAAGGAAGGGAAACTTGGATCCAGATACTGCCTTCAGGAGCAAGATGTGATTCCCGGTGGTCTTCACCTGGGCTTTATCAGAGGACAGGTTTGCCCTCTATGACCACCCAGCTCCCAGCCACTCTGACATGGTTTGATGGCAGAAGCATAATGTGCATCTCCCATTTGATTATCCATCAACACTGAGCTCTGCTGCCAGTGGCTTAAAAGAGAGACAGTGGGAAGAGCAGCAGGAGGCAAACAGTGCACTCGTTTTCAATTTAGCCATAAAGAAGGAACAGAAAGAGAGGGATGATGAGGGGGCCTGCAGTGCTTTGTGGAAGGGAACATCTTTTTCAATTATCCATGTCTGCTTTGTGTAAAGTGTCAGGAGTCCCAGTATGTACTCCCCAATATCCCACTTATGTCAACATAGATCAGCTTAATGCACAGAAATGTTATGTGATAGGAACAGCTTATTCAGCACAGAAGATAATTTCTGGGTGCTCCATCCAACCCACAAACCAAACTCTGGGAAGCCTTAATACTTTGGCTGTGACCCTTGGGATTTTAAAACTCAAAATCTCCTTTATCTCCTCCTACAGTTTAGGAATAAGAATTATTTTCAGGAATGATTCAGGCTAAAGATCTACTCTGTGAAGAGACTTGCAAGGAAAGCACCAAAGATGGGGGACCGCCTCAGAAATCTGGGATGACAAAAGGAAAAGCCCTGTGTGTGTGACAGCATGTAAAAACATTTTAATTAGAATTGCTCTCTGCCCTCTATAGTCCTGGTCTGACACAACCTGCAGGTCTCAGGCTAAGACAGACAATTTCCTGCTGGTAAAGCCCTGCAGAGAAGACCATCCTCAAAGCTTCATAATACAGCAGTCTCTGGCAGAGACCAACCTTTCCCCAGTGTTGCCTCTTGATTATATTGGTATATACTGCAAAATAAGATAAAAAGTCCTCTTAGCACCAAGGACACTATCTCCCTAGCAATTCAGTACTTACCAGCCTGAGAAGCAAGACCAGATGTGCTTTGTTGCTCTCAAAGTACCAAAAAAAGCACTGACTGCAGGGCTATTAACTTAGGAAAGTTGTCCATCCACTGAGAACCATCAATAATTCACGACAGCCTCTCTGCCTGACTCCACATCCTATCTCCCCTCCTTATGCTGATTCTCAGCCAGATGAGATTCTCCTCCTCACAGCTGTCCACCAGGTTATTTTGGGCAAAGATGAGATGAACTCAGCTGGAACCACCTGCTGCATGTTTGGTTCTTGTTAGCTCCGTACAGCTCTTGGAGCAAGTAAGGCTGGAGGGACCCGATTATGGTCAGAGAGTACTACCATCTTCCTGAGGATGGCAGCCTCAGATGTGGGCACTGATTCATGTGGGTAGGAGAGCTCAGCATTGCACCAGTGTGGGTACAGGCTGGCTGTGGCTGTGAATGTGCAGCAAATGGGCTAGATATCCCTAGGTAAATGCACTTTGGTAATCTGGGAGAAGTTTCTGCCAGCTGATGGCTCAGGGTTTGGGTGCATCTCCAGTCTGGTTTCTGGGTGCTGGGAATAACTTACTGAACACTGTTTTCAAAGAGGTGAATGATGAAGAAGGGGAGGGGAAGGAAATATCACGGTTTGATAAGATGATGTACCCACTTGAATTTCTGCTCATCTCTGGTGAAATTATGACACTAGAAACAGCCTGATTGTTTCTGTCTAAATTTCAATTCTTTTTTCATGCCTGATGCTCAGACATGGCCTTTTCTTGCCTACATACATATGCATCTGTTCAGATGGCACAAAGCCTACTTGCATGTTAGCAACATGCCTGTTGCACTGGGAGAAAGAACCTCTTTACACTTAATTACCTTCAATGAGGAGAACTGCCAAAATGGGCAGAAACATCTTCAGCCTTTGCTGTGTCTCCCTGATCTTCTGCTTAATGTGAGAGACTTATAAAAGTTGCTGTGAAAAGGAAGAAAATAATCTTTTCTTCTCTCCAGGATAAAGAAATGGCTTAAACTTCAGCAAGGAAGATTCAGACTAAATAGGAAGTAAAACCTTCTAATGGCAAGGATGAGGGCTTCCTGGGGAGGCTGTAGGGATTCCACAGCTGGAGGTCTTCAAACAGAGGCTGGATAAATATTTATCAAAAGTAAAAGTGTCATAGCCATGGTTGAGCTTTCACAGGGGAAAGGACTAGTAAATTGCTGAGATGCTGAGGTTCTTTCCAGCCTTTTGATTCCATGAAGCAGACAAGAAAAATTTCATTCCAAATAAATAAAGAGAATCTTCCACTTCCATGCTGCTGCTGTAGGGCACAGAGTCAGGATAGGAATTCCTGTGCCAGGAAATGTGAACTGAGCAGAACAGAACAGGACAGAATATGCTTTCCCAGCCTGTACAAGTCACAGCTGTGATGTTACACGTTGGATCAGCTGCAGTTTCTGAATGTATTTACTGTCAGTCCTAAACCCAGCAATAGGACACTAAAAGGGAACAGAAGTTCCAATCTTTGTGCTCATGCATATCTTTTTCTGATGTTATCTTAACTTTTGGAGATAGTTAAAGCCATCCTTAGGAAACACAATTGATAGTTGTTTGCTGAATTCACTTTTGCTTCTCTTTGCATTTTAAAACTCCTGCTTTGCTTATTATTAAGTCCTATATGCACCCCCTTGGTCTGGTCACACTGTACTTGTCACAGCTTCCCCATTTTGTATTTTGCAGGACAGTTCATGTGCTTTGCCTGGCCAAAAAGTCTGAGGCTGACGACAGTATCAAAGCTCTTCATCACTCTTCATGGCTGGGCTTTGCGAATGAAGATTTGGGAAAGGCTCAGAGAAAAAACATGGTGTTTCCGCCCGGTTTCGAACCGGGGACCTTTCGCGTGTTAGGCGAATGTGATAACCACTACACTACGGAAACAAAGCTACAAGGTGTATTTCTGTCATTGCCATGGAGAAACGGCTACTAGCTGGACAACAAGAGAGGGGAATCCATTGGGCTGCCTTAGGAGCAACCAGAGATGTAGCCTTGGCATCTCAGTCTGTCTCCCTGCTCTGGGAGGGCAGAGCCTGCAGCTGGCCCAGCACATGTTCCCTCAGCTCTCTGGGGCAGATGGACCATCTGCTGCCTGTGGGAGAAGGAGATAAACCTCTGCCACTTGCAGGGAGAGCAATCACCCGAGCAGGGGGGAGATGGATAATTCCCTCCACAACCTGGTATACGAGGTGTGGGTGGCAGGATAACAATGCACCCCACAGTACAGGCAGCCCAAATTCCATGCTTTCTGAGCACTCCTACCCATGAATGTATGAGGTGTTTTATTTTCAGAGAGCTGGCAAAAAAGGAGCCTGTGGAAATTACTTAGCAATCAGCACTTGTTTTTGGCCATGGCTGTTACCATAGCAGATGAGGCTTCTGTGACCCCAAGACCATCCATCTTCCTAAAAAGAGAAGATGCTGTGAGCACAGGGTGAGGTAACCATTATTTTGCCATGGTCTCAGCTGCTCACCAACGGCTGTCTCTTGTCTCAGTTGGTTTGGAGCCAACTGCTTCTCATCCGGATCTTATTTTACCTGAAGAATGGCACTTTCTGGGTAAATTTGTGTTACTCTCAGGTCTGAGGAGAAGACAGGAGCACTTTGCGGTCAGCAGAGTGCTGGAAACCTGTAAGGCTTTGCAAATTTTTCTTTAAACTGGCAGGCCACTCATGTGGATGTTGTCATTGCTGTAGGTCATGAATGTATCAAATGCTGGGTTAGGTGTCAGCCTGCCAGGGATACTGATTTGGGACTGAAGTAAGGGTCATTTTCTGGCCATTGGGTTTGTTGTGTACCTGTATCTGGGGTCCATGAACAGGGGAAAATGGGTAGTGCAGAATAATTGAGGGTAATGAACTGCTGCTTTCTGAGGGGAGACTCCCCATAGAGAGAGGAGGGAGCATGGGGGATACAACTGACTAAACAAAATCACAGATCCAGCTGCTGAAGTGAACTCAGGACTATGATTCCCCACATCCCACAGCACAAGGGAGGAGCTGGTAGGAGATGGGTTCCAGGGAGGTGTTCTCATGCTTTTGTGACCAGGAGTGGCAGTGCTGTGCTTGGCTGCATGGTGGCAGCCACTGAAGCTTTGCTGGGAGAAGGAAAGAAATTGCCTGCTTTGTCAGCCAAACAGGAAAATCCTAAACTGCATAGTAGTGGCCCAGGTGGGAATACTGGGCCAGCAACTGAAAAACCAGCATGGTTTGCATTGTGTGGATGCGGAAAAAAACAAAATAAAGAGAACAAAAATTTCTAGGAGAGGAGCCTCCAGACTTTGTTGTGTTCATCTGAAAGTCAGTGCTGGAGGCCAAACATGTATAAACATAACTCAATTAACAAGGTGGGTTGATAGGATATGTGATGGGAATGCAAGCTGAAACCTTTCACTGCCTGTGTATGGTAGGTCTATGCCAACATAGCCAGTGATCAGTGTTCATACAGCCAGTTTTGAATCTGTTCTTAATGTCATATTGTAGACAGACAAGGAGACTTTGCTCAGTGCTTTGCTTGAGCATTCATCGAATTGATGTGCCACTAGGACCAAGTTGCTGCCAGTGGATGAGTTCCATGCAGGCAGCAGCACTGCTACTTCACTGGAAAAACCTACAGCTTCAGGGTGAAGCTGGTGTGTTGCACAGCTCTCCTGCTTTAATATTCACTCCCTGAATTGCTCTCTTGGATGTGTTAATTCCACAAGCCTTTGTCTGCTGTTCTGCTTTCCTCTCACAAAGACAAGAAAGAATAAATAGCAGTGTAATGCAACTGCGACAGTATAAATGCCCTCCAAAGAACAACTGCTGAGACTGTTGACATGAGAGTTTGTAAGAGAAACAAAGGAAAATATGCTGATTCTGCTGGTTTGCTGCCTAACTCGTGCTGTGCCTGACTAAATGTTATGTCAGAGCTCCATTGCTCATGGTTTTTCAATGTTTCACTGAGGAATAAGTGTCATTGTTTAACTTATGCTGTTAAATCTCAGGTTGCAGGGTAGGAGGACTCACCCTCTTCTATCAACCATCTGTCTAAACACACTTTTATGAAGTACAGGCATTAGGTGAGAAATCTTATTTTGTTTCACAATATTCTGTAATTATTAAGAGGAGGAGAGAGGTACACAAACCACCCCTGACTGCAGCACAGGGGCA
Source organism: Lepidothrix coronata (assembly GCF_001604755.1). Taxonomy (NCBI): domain Eukaryota; kingdom Metazoa; phylum Chordata; class Aves; order Passeriformes; family Pipridae; genus Lepidothrix; species Lepidothrix coronata. The sequence continues at coordinate 5,317,605 of NW_016690191.1, forward strand.
CCACCACCCACCTGCCTGTCAGTTCTGCTCAGTCTCACCCCGGAGTGGGGACTGGGAGGAGCTGCCTGCTGGAGGCACCAGGGAAGCTGGACTGCCACTTGGTCAGAATTGGCCTGGGAGCACTGAGAGCTGGTTCACAGCCATGTGATATGACATACTTGACATGTATGGGGCACTGAATGAGGGAGTTCTGTATCATCCCCACCATCATCATCAAATGGAAGAAGTGGAGGCACAGGAAAGGGTTTAATTCAAGGTGACGGGGTAGGCTGATACCGAGAATAAACTTGGAGCCCAGGTCTGAGAACAGCTTGCTAAGACGAAGGATGCTCCCCAATTCCTCAAATACATAGTGTTACAGGGGCCCCTTCTTGTCTGCCCCACTCACAAGGACTTGTTCCCCCAGACTGTTGTATTTCTCATTCATGTTGCCCTGGAAAAATAGCAGTGCCCTGAGTGTAAAATCCCAGGTGACAGCTGTTTAAAAGATGGGCTGTGGAAGGGTTAATTTATTAATCCACTTTAGAAGTGCACTTTCATGACAGCCATGAGACCCCTGCCTCGTCTTTACTCTGAAACAGTTTATGTCTGGAGAGTTGGTGATATTGGATAAGTGTATTGCAGCAGAAGAAATTCCCTTGCAATTAATGACAGAAGATTAATAAAGGCAAGAAGCTTAAGGTGGTCGGCCATCCATGTTTTCAGCTCTGGTGACAGCCAGTGCCATCATATCCGCGGGTCTCAGTGGAAACTTGACCCCTGACGGACTGCAAGGAACAGAAGATGTTCCTAAGGGAATCCACGGAGAGGATGAGTCACCCCCACACTGAGCAGCAAAGAGCAATTCAAGGTTAGTGACCAAGTCCTGGAGCCACCTTTCCCGTTTCAGCCAGGTGTTTGCTTAAGACCCAGGGTCTCTCTTTCTCATTACACATTTTTATCTTCCCACCTCATTATCTAAGGCTTTAAAAAGTGGAGCAAGGCTCAACTCCAGAGACAGTGATGATAATAATAACTTAGCATTTATCCGGTAATGTCCCGTGGTGGGAAGTGCTGTGCTGATCCTTAGTGCTTATTGATACTGGTTTCCCTCCTGTATCAATCTGGGAATTTATCAGGCTGAGAAAGCATTTGGTCAATAATCTCCATTTAAAACTACCGTGGAGCAGCACATTAATTGGATGCAGGCAGGCAGACCAAGGGAGGTTGGCAGAGCTAAACAGGGGGTCTGGGCTGGCAATCTGTTTCCAAAGCAGAGGGACACAAAGCAGCAGAAACTTCAGGAGAGCCAAACTGGCTCTGAAGATTTACTGCAGAAAGGTTTTGGGTACTTGGCACAGGGTAGAGGCTGAGATTTAGCTTGGTTGGTTAGAGCCTGGTGCTAATAACACCAAGGTCGTGGGTTTGATCCCTGTATGGGCCATTCACTTAAGAGTTGGACTTGATGATCCTTGTGGGTCCCTTCCAACTCAGAATATTCTGTGATTTTGTAGTCTGGCTGCCCAGTGAGGTGTATCCAGTGGCATCTTTGCACACCTGGATGCCTTTCTTCAAGTGGGATCTGCAGAAGTTTCATGTTAGGTGAGATGAATCCAGAGCAAAATGCCTGATGATGATGTGTTGTAAACTTCAAGTAACTCTCCAAGTAAGGCTGAGCATTACTGCCCCGGGGCAGTTTTATCCTAGCCTCTGACTAGGAAGGGAAATTCTTCCAATCCTTGAAGCAGCTGCTTTCCTTCTCTCAAACTGGTTGTTCTGGCCACAGTGCTTGGGGAAGAAAGGGAGAAGTCCCTGTGCTTGGAAGTGGGCTAGGATTTAATGTCTATATAGTCAATCTAGGGATTACCTTTGGCTGGGGAGGATTCTTGATCAGGCCTAAAATAAACCAATACAATCTGATCCACAACAGGCTTCCAAAGTCTCTGTGACAGCTGAATTAATTGCACAAAGCTGCTCCCAACAGCAACACCTGCACATGTAAAACTGACTGGCAACTCCAGTTAACAGCATCTGGCAGTTTCAATAGAAGTGTCAACAATCCATGCAAAGGTTATTGGAATTAAAGGGAATTACAGAGTTGGTTTAAAAAACTTAATAAGCTCATGAACTCAGAAGATAGGATACACAGGCCCTGGTTTTCAAAGCTGTTCTAGTGCATCCTTCTGGCAGAAGTTATTTCTTTGACCATCTGTGAATGTCAAGAACAGAAATAAGGCTCTTGGCAAACTTTCCTTTCATACTTTCCTGGAGCAACATTGTTCACAAGCTTCATAGGAAGAGAAGCAAGTATGGGTGATGCAATCACTTCATATCATAGGAATTTTTTCATGAATTTCAGAGACTTGACAAGCACTTCATTTGTGTAGTCTCCTTACAAACAAAGTGCAGCACAGCATAAAAAAAAAAAAGACATTTTCAATAGTTTTTGTTGGACTTTGGTTCAGGGCCTGGACAAGAAGCCTAAAACCCCTGAAATAAATGGAATTTTTACTGATGATATTAGTAGGATTTCATCTACTAACCTCTGCCTGGCTCTGAACTGGATTCTGCAAACTTTTTATCAGGCAAGCTGGTTTTAGTGACAAAGGGACTGTCCTTCCTTCAGAGGCTGTTTTCCTTCAGGGAGACAACAGAGATGACTAAGGGCTACTCACCGATAGAGAAATTCTCTGAATCTTCCTGTGTACCTCCAAGCCAGGTTTCATCATTCCTATCCCTGCTACATTAAATACTCACCATGCACAAGGCAATACCTGCAGATGAAGTGTTGATGATTCCGTGTAAATCAAGCTACTGGAGATTCACCAGCAGGATGAATATGAAAAGCCTCCTTTCTAATGCAATGACAACAATGCAGCCTCATACCTGTGCATCTCACTTCTGAGTCAACATCCCTGCTCCTGCTGAAAGCCCTCCTGACTACTGCAAAACCAGAGTGAACTACCTACCAGTATTCATAGGCTCAATGCATGTGGATATGAGAAACAATGTTGTACTCCAAAATCCTTAAAACTCTGCAAACCTTTCTCACTTAGAGGCAGAAGACATGCCAGTTGCTCAGTGAGTTACTCCCTGGCAGTGAAGGAGTGCATGCTCAGCTGCCTGCCCATCAGCTCATCAATCTCTCATATCTAAAGCTGCCATCCCAAGTGTTTCTATTTTTTATGTTAAACAAAGAACAGATTTATGGGTAAACAGGCAAAAATAAGAAAAAGGAATGGAAATGAATTGCCGTCCTTCATTAAGCCACTCCCTGGGTCCTTCATGCAGACATGACATATGCCAGTGTAAAGTCTTTGTTGCTTTGCATGCTTGCTTCAGGAAATGGCTTGAAAACATTCCCTTTAGTGTTTCTGTTCATAAACTGAATAACTGAAACTTCAATTAATATTTCTAACAGAGGCTGCAGACAAGGAAATGCCAGCTTTCCTGGCCTGGGGAAGCAATGGGCAACAGTGTTAAGTGAAGGAAGGGGACCACGAGCTGATAGTTTCAACCTACACTTCGACACTCCCGTGCTGTGTAGCCTTGGGCATGTCATTTAAACTTCCCTTCCTTGTTTCTTCTTTTGTAAAGCTGAAGGATGAATACCTGCCTTCCCTGCCTCTCTCTGCTGTCAGGGGTTTTATACAGCATAATAGAAATGGGTTCAATTTTATAGAAAAATGAGTTAAATACCCAGGCAGTATCACTCTCCTTTTAGCACTGAGTTATGTGTCCATCAAGCACAGCTTTGGGCAACAAGGTGAATAAAGTAGCAATGTCATATTGCTTAGACACCTGGTAACTGCACCATTTGTAAAGTTTGCCCAATAGTAGCAGAGAGAGAGAGAGAGAGAAAGAGAGAAAGGCAAAAACTTTGGTATATCTGCAATTCATGCTTCAGCTGCGTTCATTGCAAATTCTTCCTAAAGCAGCTGAAGGTCTAGCTGGCCTTGAATATTATGGGAAAAAGGGATATCTGCTTCCCTTTGAAAAAGTGCAGGGACAAGACAAACATTTGGAATATGCCTGTAATCTGTGCCCTTCCTCTCACCAACTGGTAATCACAGGCAGCAGAAAAACTATATACACAACTGACAGTATTTAAATGAGTTTTTGAATTTTCAGAGTTGGAATAATGTCATCACTGTGTAACATTGCCAGATTCTCTGATCTCCACAAAAAACATAAACTGTATCCATAATGTTAGAGAACATTTCTCATTTGCAAAAATTTGCATCCCTAAGATGTGCATTAGAAAGGCAGAACTCATTGCAGAAGCTGGTGTTCAGAGTGTGCTGCCCAATGCAAGCACATGCTCACAAATGCTAAATTCCTAAAGGAGCAGGGAACAAATAACGGGAGAAAATAGCTTCCAGAGTCCCTTGGAGAAAATTTCAAGGACTGTCAGTGTTCAAGAGTGGGGAGGTTGTAGAGTAGGTGCTGGGGCCTCTGGAGGATGTCAGTGTGGAGCCATGACCTGCAGCAGGGCTTTGTTGCCTGCTGGGTAACTTTGGGGGCTGCTGTGTGATCTGGAGCCCAGGCTGTCTAAGGAAATAATCCCACCAGGACCAGGTCACCCAGGCTCAGCAGTGACAGGGGGAGCCTTAGGAGTCATTGTCATCTTCTGCCATGAGTGATCCTCAGAAATCCTGTGACTCTACTGGCCCCAGAGCAGAGGGAGGAGGCTGTTGTGGCTGAATGAAGAAGAATTAGGCTTTTGCTGTGGTTACCTTGGTGGGAGCTGCTTGTCTCTGCTTTGGTATGTACGGGTTGAGGGACAGCTCCCCTGGGCTGGGTCAGTGTCTTCATTCTGTACTCACGTTTTGAAGCTGTTACGACACTGGGGCACTTATCTGGATTCCAATTTGACGTATCTCTAACAAAAAATTAGTTTTCCAGCTGCACTGCTGCAAAATGTGTGTCTGTTCTTTAAAGTCAAGGCTAATAAATGCAAAGCAGATGGGGAGGTGTCCTCTTCACTCCAGAGAGGCAATTCCACCAACTGCTGGCACACACAGCAGGTCACAGCTTGAGCAGAAACACTGATGTCCTCTCACACTTTTTGGGCTAGTGGGCAAGGACAAACATCTTCTTTACTTAATTTATTTGTGGATAACAATTTAGGGATGAAGAAGTGCAAAGCAGTATCCGAAATGAACTTTGGCTATTCCATTCCCAGGGAAGAAACAAACTAATTTTGCTTTCTGGCTCAGACTGTTTCTAGCACAGACAACAATTTTTAAGGAAGCTTCTTGAAGCGAAGATTTTAATGAGTTCTCAACACCATACCGCATCCCTTGGATTTGCATCATTTGAACCATATTTCCAGAGGTAATTTTTCAAAGTGTGGTACAGCACTTTATCTGCACGAATGCCTCTGCATGAGTGATTCATACTTCTAAACTGTGGATGTACAAAAGGGGTCCAGGCATTTGAACAAAAAAGTATGGCAATTTTCTTCTGGTTCCAGCGGCTTATCCGAGGAAGGCCAGTTTATCATTTGTTCAGGAGAAAATTACACAACTGTTTTCATCCTCCCCTGGGGCAAAGACTGTCTTGACTGCAGAGTGTTGTGCCTGGCAGAACAGGCAGGCTGGGGAGGCTGCACCCCACGTCTCTTGTCTGTGCTCTGGAGAGAGATGCTCTGGGACTGCGTGGCATACATGCAGTGCACTGACTTGCCTGATTAATCCATGGCTAGTCAGATTCCCAGCTTGCAGGCTGCCCAGGGACAGTGGAGCTGCCTTGGAGGCATTCATTAAATTATTGCTTGGTAGGAGGTTATCAGAGAGGCTGTGGATCAAGATCTGATCTTCCCTGTGCCTTCGTCTCCCTTGTCTCTGGGGTATATCCATAAAATGGAGTTTGCTCTGACAGGTCCAAATAAAAGGGAAACCAAGGAGAGTACGGGAAAGTTTCATTCACTGATGTAATCACATCCTAGAAGAAAATAGCCCTCTTGTCCTGGAAATGGATCCATTAAATAACTCTCCAATGTTCTCAGCTCAGTGTTCAGCCTGAGCATTTAAACCCTTTAAAACAACTAGGAAAGCCATCTGATTTCACTGTGTCAGTAATGATGCCGCAGCTTTGAGAAATTAATTTCTTCCCCACTGCATGCTCTGTTTGAGAAATGATATCACATTGTGAGATACTGCACCAAGCTTCACTGATCACATTGCATAACAGGATGCTGGCTAATGATCCAGGATAATAGAAGGCGAAAGCTGAATACATTTTTAAAAATCATCACATGATACAAAATAATGCCAGTATTTGGTACTGTGCAGGAGAAGAGAAACTCTTCTAAATGTGCTGCCCAGATGCTCCATCAGAAAGAACACATTTTCATAATCTAAACTGGGATGATTCCATGATTTATTTTTTTTTAATGGTGGAATAAATGAAACACCTTAGGCTGGATGCTCAGCAGGTGTAAATCAGCAGTGCTCCACTGGAGTTGATGGATCGTTATTTTCTGCTGTGCTGGAAGAGGAAACTAAGAATAGACACATTCAGCAGTTAAAAGTTCTCTAATCCCAAGCAAGTGCCTGCAACGTTGGTATCATTAACATCAAGCAAAAACCTTCCTTCATTGTAGATTAATAGCAATATTCCCATCAAAGCTTTGGAATACCTGCAGCAGGGACCCCGGGTGGAATCCAGCCGGCATCACTTAGCGTTGGTGAAGTCAAACTGCTGGTGCTTATTAAGAAGGTTAAACTTTGCCACAAGGACACTGCAGCTTATGCAAGTGATGACTCGCCTCGCCTGACCTTGCCTTGCGGCGGGTGCTGCACGTTTCTCACCAACATCACTGACAAACTCCGGTGCAAATCCAAAACTACATGGAAACCACGGAATCTCCCACTTTCCAGAACGTGGATCTCATTTTTACAAGGCTGAACATGTGAAAAATCGAGAGTAGAGGACAAAGAGAGGAGTGGAGCTGAATTGTTCTTCCCAGTAAAGCAGCTCAGTCTGTTTTTGGCCCCTTGCAGTTCGTTACTCACAGCTCCTTGGGTGAATGGATTTTTTTTTTCCTATTCAGAATAATTCTTAGAACTTCTATCAAAAAAATCCAATCAAACAAAAGTAAGCTTGTTCGGTTTTCCCCTGGAAAAATTTCAGAGTAATTAGGAAGGAGAAAGAATACATATGGCCAGCCATATAGCTGGAATAATAATCAAGAACAGCATGGGGTGGGGGGAAAGAGTCAGACAGCGCTGCCTGTGAGACAGCCCAGGCTGTTTGGAAACTGTGTGCCCAAACAGCATCTGGTCAATTACAAGAAATGCATCAAATGAAATTCAAGCTCATTCAGAAATGAATTAAGATGAGATGAAAAGGGAAACATTTGCAAAGTATCTAATTGGGATGAATAATTCAGTCCTACCTTACCTCTTCAAACTACTGTGCAAATATTTACTCATTTCCCAGGCACAGGACTGTGGTGGTGCCCACCTCTCTGCTGGGTTATCCTTACAGCCTGATGCACTGTGTGCAGCAAAGTCCCTCACTCAGAGTTACTAGTTTGAGTATTATGCCAAAGGAGGGAAAGTTGCCTTGGGATCCTATGCAGGAAAAAAATATCCTGTGGTAATGACAATCAGTGCTGGAGGGTCTCATTGGGAGTGTGTCCTCTGTGTGCCTGGGCTGGGATCACTGCCTGAGCCCAGGCACCCCTCCTGCTCGCTTTGGAAAGCCTCTCTCCATGAAAGCCTGCAGGTGTTCGTCACCTGCAATACCCATTAGATGTGATGGGTGGCATTTGGGTACCAAGTGAGGTACTTGAGGTCAACAAAGAAGGAAAAGCCTGGACAGAGGTACTCTTTATGAGATTCTGACTCATATAACATACGTGATTCTCTTTCTCTTACCCCTCTTGCAGTGTATTGTTATTCAGGATGGTGCTTCTGTATGTATTTGAACCCCTGCAAAAACATTAATTTTAAACACATGCTTAAGCACTATTCTGAAGCAGTTCTGTGCTGAGCAAGCATGGAATAATGTGACATCCCATTATCAAAGAGTGGTTAAAGAACAGAGGCACTCTGCAAATAAGTGTTTAGTTATATTTCCTCTAGTGCCTATTTCTCTGTCCCTCCAGGATCAGGCACAAAAACACATTTCCTGCACCGCAAGCTCATTAGACTTGTTTCATCTATTGAAGGGGTGGACATGGATTCTGACATTTACCATGGAAAAGCAGAACTTCAGCACCAATCTTGAGATTAATTGTTGACATTACTCTCCCTTTCCTCCTTTGATGTGCGTGGAAAAAAAATAAATATATATGTAGATTTAAAAAGAGGTGAGTGGGAGAAAAGCAGCCCAGTGAGAGGACAGCTTGGTGCTGCAGAGCAAAGGCCACCGTGCTCCCCTGAGGTATGAACAGTCTGGTGATTGCTTCTAATGAGAGAGCAACAGCAGTGATGAGAGAGGTGAGATTCACAGAGCCTCACTGAAAGGAGGAGGTGTCAGAAAAATCATTCAGCTTGCATTTCCCACCGCTTCTCTCCAGCATATGGCTCAGCCACGAAGAGCTTCCTTGCACCAGCATTTCACACAGGGAGCCAGCACAAACAAGTGCTGCAAGTACAGCCCTCCAAAATATTATTTTTTTCTTGCCTGCAGCAGAGCTCTTTAGGCTGTTTTTGATGTTTGCAGCAGGCTAGATGAGTATTTGTGTGGTTTGGCAACAACAGATCACAGCAAATTGCAGTTCAAAAAACAAAGAACAACTAAAATGGTCTCATCACTTCAGTCACCTGCACCTTACTCAGGCAAGTAAAGGCAAGAGAAATTAATGAGCAAACGTAGCTTGAAAGCCTGACCTGCTGAAATCAGTATCAAACAACCTACCTTCAGTAGGTGCAGGATTTTCAAGGAAATAAGTTCCATCTACATTCTCAGTGGCAGCCCCAGGGTTGAAAGCCCTGCCTTTGAAGGCTGGGATGGGCAGCACTCCTTCAGACCTGGGCCCAAGTGCTAAGGCTGGTTCCTGACACATAACAGCTTTAAAGTCCTAGCTTGGTGCAATGAATGAAAGCCTGAACCGGGGCTCCAAAAATTTTCACTATTTTGGACCTTCCCCAAGGCAGCAGAAAGTGAAAATGTATTGCTTTTTTGTAGGTGCATAACTAAGATTTTTTTCTTGCTGCACATCCTGCTGGTTTTCTGCCAGCACAGCAATGTCAGAGCTTCTCATTGCCTCTAACCATGACTTCTTTCAGTACTGGAGCTGAACCTTTCCCAGGAAACAGCAGATGTTTGCCGACTGCGTCCTCCCAGAGCATCCCTGATCTGCCCATGGGTTGCTGCCACGTGGCACTGACAGCATGGAAGTCAACTGGTGCCTTCAAACACAGAATCACTCCCAGGCAAAACCTGCCTCGTGCAGTAGAATAGTGCCAGGTGTGATCTTTCCCTGATAAAACACTGTGAGTAAGGATTTGATCTTCCCAAGAACAGGAAAATTCAAAAAGTTGCTAGAGAGACTAAGTACCTAAATCTTTTAATGAGGAAAAAATTTATCATTACTGTTACTGTAGCAGACAGGAAGACATCGCCAGACAGTAAATCTGTTGTGGTGGTTATTGCCATTTAATATTGAGTCAATATAAGTAATGTCTTGGAGTCTTTCCACATAAACTGATAAAGCAGCCAGGACATGGGCTGCTCTCCAAGTAGCAAGTAGTTTGAACTTGAGATTTCTGTAATAATTTTTCTCCCTCTGTCTTGAGAAGGAAAGGGTAGACTTAAAGGCTAAGGCATTTGCTGAAGAACTGGATCGAAATCTTGGCTTTGGCTTCCTGCGTGACCTTGGGCAAGTCATTTAATCTCTCTGAATTGCTGTACAAGAGAGATTCCACTTCTGCCACCCTGGGTAACTTATTAAGAGTATCTCAGATACAAGTAATTTCTTATTATAGTTTGTAGTATCTCAGACTGATCCAAGATCTGGTGCATTCTTGGATTTGGAACACAGGAAACATCTGTGAAAAACTATATATTCCATAACATTCAGTTCACAAGAATCTTTTAACAGAGACCTTAAATCTTCAACTAATTCAGAAAAATCTGGTAGTGAGCCTGGTAATGTCATCATTCTATTTAGTTGTGCACACAGTCTTGTGAAACTCATCAGCGTGCCTTGTCTTGGTGTTGGGTTCAAACTGTGCAGCTCATCACTACTGAAAAGCATCATTCATGCTGCAGCTGTTGAAAGGACTTTTTTTTGTAAATAGTATTCCAAAGTAATTCCCAAGAAAAGACTGTATGCAGAGAGCACTTTGCCACGGACTGTCCCAAGAGAATTAAATACGAGTACGTCTTCAAAGCATGAGGATGGAAGAGAAATGCCCGATGCCCACAGAGTCACTGTGTCTCCACCTTGTTCTCCAGGTCCAGTCACAAACCTGTGCTGGAGAATGGGCCCAGGGCTTGGTCCAGAGCAGATAGGGAAGGGCAAAGGGAGGTTTGGCAGCCAGGGGAGTGTCTCATGCAATGCACGGGTGCAGCTGTGACAGTCAGTGGCACAGGCAAACAAACCCTCCTGCACTGCTCCTCACAGCTCCTCCTCCCTTCTCTTCACATTCTCCACCCCCCTCAATAAACTGAGCCCAGTTACAGTCGACCTGACACAGCCTTGTAGATCCTGGGGAACAACTTTCTGTACTAATACAGAATTAAAAGGGAGAGGGAAGCACCAGTGAGATGTAGGGTATTTGAACTGTGGGTGAGTCTGAGTATGGGTGTCAGACACAAGGTCTAAGGTTAGAAAATAAACCAAGGGACCAACTGAGGCAGAGAGTCAATGGAGACAAACAGGGCTTAAATACTCTAGCATGTGGTAATCCACATCCCCATGTCCACTCCATTCCAGCAAAACCCACCTTGATGTTCCAAAGCCCCTGCAGCCACATTGATGTGGGGTAGAGTCACCCTTCCTCCACTCTCCATATGTATATTTAGTTGATTTCTTCATTGTTTTTCCTTCTCCTTTCCCAGCCATCTGCACCACTGTGGTTCCCTGTTTACCTGGAGGGAGGGCAGACATAGCTTGTTGCTAAAGCCACTTGCTTTAGCTGCTTGGCAGCTGCCAAACTGCCCTCCTGCTCCCAGCTCATGCCTGTGGCTGGTGGTCACTGAGCTGGGATGCTGCATTCGGGCCCAGCCACCTCCTGCAGCTCAGGCAGAGCAGTAATGGGGGCATGATTAGACTAAGATTTGTCTCTGTTGCCTTAAGAAATCTTTGCACTTCCCTTTGTTCAACACGTACATGAGCTCGACTCAGCAAAGAGCTCTAATGTGGTAAACTTGGCACTACACTTAGATAAAACTGTCCCAAAGGGAAAACAGCCTAAATCTTGCTGGTTTGAAAAAGCCTCAGTTAAAGGTTTTTGTCAAGATATTGAATTGATGTAGCAGTTTAACCGCTATTTAATATTTATATATTCATGTCTAGCATCCAAATAGGTCAGGAACCTATTGTGCTCCATAAGGCACAGACACATTCACATGCACCAAGTCTCCAGCATATTTCAAAAGCATCACTGATACCTCCAGGCTGTTGCTGCATCCTCACTACTTGTCTCATGGGAAAAATGGGTTTTAAAGGTGTTTCTTAATGCAATGAAAACCCTTCGTGGAAGCATTCAGATTACACAGACAATTGAGTTTTCTCCCTAATTCTGTTTTTGAAAGCTTAATTTCAGACAAGGAAGTCTTCTAAATTGGCAGCTTTTAATTCTGATCCCAGTGAGAGGAAGTTCTGTGTTGATTCAGGATCCAGCCATTCTGTAGTCAGGGCTCTGGTTCAGGGTTGCTCCAGGATCCATGCAATGGAGCTTGGCAGAGTTTGCATTTCTGTTTTCCCTTCCTTCTGCCTCTCTCTGCCCCCAAACACGTGCTCAGGTTGTTTACATGCTCTTGTACAAGACTGCATGCAGGCACTCATGTTTCTGTACAATGGATATATATACACATATATGATATAAACATACACAGGATGATGCTGGGCTCTGACTAGTTTGATGTTAACATGCATGTTTCTGCATGTTAATTTAGCAGCCCAGACCCTTGTGGCCCTTGAATTGGTGCAGGCAGGAGAGGCCCAAAAAGGGCTGTGAGCATGCAAAATCCTGGCAGAGGGGAAAGGAAAAAAGAAGGAAGATGAACCATCTCTGGCCATGGCTCCTCTCTGACAGCAGCACGGCAGATGGCAGAGGGTTGCTAGACAGCGGTTTCTTGAGGCTTAGCATAAGCCAAGAAACAATAAAAGAAAGGGGGAAAAAAGAAAATAGAAAAAGGAATTTAAACAGATTGTCATGTCACTGTTCTATTCCTGCCACCTCAGCGGGAAATTAATCACATAATGTCACATAAAAAAGCTAACCCTGAAGGTCCAGTGTGAAAATGGCTTTGCCTGAGGGCAGTAGTGAATCAAACCTCAGGGGAGGACAAGGGAAAATGGGGATGTGGGGCAGGGCAGCACTGGCTGTGCTGGGAGGGGGTAGCAACTCATGCAGCCAAAACTCAGGCTCAGATCTGTACCATCGACGTGTCTGATGACTCTGAGAAGTGAGAGAAAAGAGCTGCAAAGTCAGCCTGGGGAGATGCAGCTCCCCTGTGAAAGGATTTTTTTGCCCTTGGTGGGTGTGGCAGACTGTGGGGTTGCAGCAGGGCAGGGGCTTGTTTGGCTGGAGGAACCAGCCACAGTTTAGCAGCACCTCGGCATCACAGAGAAGTAAATGGACCGTTCTCTTAATTGCAGATTTACAGCCAAGATGGGTACTGAGGAGTCCATATTTCTTCAGGGGAGTTGGATGGCCGTGGAGAGAAGGCTCCCTGGAGAGATATCTAGGATATGGATGGACGTTACCCATAAATACATTGAAATAAGTTTCCCATTAGACTTAAATCCAGCGAGGCAGCATGAATCACCTTAAACATGCATATAACTCTCCTTTATATATCACCTCTGTTGAAGCATTAATTAACCCATAACACCCATTCCTAGACACTTAAGAGATCTCATTCTTCGTTCTATCCCAGCACAATGGCTGGTTTCAACAAATGATGGTTTCCGGGTCAGACCACAACCTGTGTGTTTGGCATTGCAAAAAGCTGCAGTGAGTCCTCCACTCTTCATCTGGGAGGTACCTAAGGACCCATGGGACTACATAGCCCAGGTAAAGGTGTGGATTTGAAGGATCTTCTTGGTTCTTTAAGGTATTCATATGCTCAAGAGCTTTGCCTGGATGATGCTACTTCTGACAGCAGAACCCAGTAAGTCTAGGAGACGTGCCTGGAATATGGTTATTTTCCTTTTTCATTTACTGGCTTTATACAACTCTACCATAAAAAATCGTGTTGGCTTGCATTAGGCTGCACAGATTGGTTTGAACTGGGCTTCCTATGACAGAGAGGCAGCGGAAAGAGCACAGCAAGGCAAATAAAGAAAAGGTACTAAAAAAATAAAAGGGCTGTTTAAGGTGGCTGCATCCCCAACTGTAGCTCCTAGTATTTGTGTTGGTGCCAGGGGAACCAGAAGCCAAAAACAGAGAAAGAAAGGGAACTAAGTGGAAAAGAGAAATTAATCCTCAAGTAACTGAGAACAGGTGCTTCATTTGGGCTCTTGGATGTGAATGTGCTGCAGTTGGTTGCTCTATCGACAGGGGAATTCAATAAGTGAGGCTGGTGCACTGATGAAAGAGCTCAGAGAATGAAAACCCATGTAAATTAACTCCCCTCCACCAGACTGTGCTTTATTAAAAAGCACAAGTTGTCAAGGCAATACCTTGAAGGTCACAGCTCCAGCAGCTTGGGCAAAAACCCCTCAAACCTCAACCTCTTAAATACCTTGTGTAACTAAAGGGAGTTGAGTTGCAACCCTTTATTTTTCCTTCTGCTGACAGGAGGCTGGTGCCTGCCTGACTTCTGTGATGACAATGTGCTTGCTCAGATCCCCAGGCCACGAGAAAGGAAGACGGAAAGGTCTGTACAGCTTCTTGCACCACTGGGAGGACAGCAGAGGAAAGCAAGCCCTTGCTTGGTGTGGCTCAGCTGCAGAGGCATCTTGCTCGGGCCAGGATGGCTGAACCACTGCTGGAAGTGTTGTAAGGAGCTGCTAGACTGGGCCAACAACAAATTGCTTCCTCTGCGCCCAGTGCATGGAAGAAGCAGGATGGGAATCACACCTCTCAGAGGGGTCTCCAAGCAGCAATCCTAAGCAGCATGCCTTTATTTAAGTTCGCAGCTAAAAGTGTACTCTCACCCAGGTGGGTTATTTCAGTTGAGTTGGGGCCTCTGTGTGTCACCCAGAGGGAGCTGGGAAGAGCAGCAATCACAATACCCCCATGGCATGCTGTGGTTGATGTTGCTGCTGCAGACAAAGTTATGGCATCCTGATTCCATTTGATGCAGGATGCTGTTTCAGAAAAGAGTTAAGAGCATCATGTCAAATATAATTATGAGACAATAACAGCCTATTAGTTCCAGTGCCTAATTTTAAACCTCAGACTGTCTAAACCCCCTCAGTCTGCTTTTAGAAGAACTGTCAGCTCCTCAAGTTATAAATAAGAAGCATAGAGAATGGATAATCTCCATCTATCTTAGGGCCAAATACCATCTTACACAAAAGGTAAAATTGCTGTTTCTTCATTTACTCATTGAAATTTTTATTTCTGGCTAAATGTGACCAATTTCCCCTGGGATGAGCAGGGTAACACATGGACTTTATATGCTTTGAGCCATTGCACTTTCTGGAAAAGGCAAAGGCGTAGGCATCATCCTCTGAGCAGCTCAGTAACCACTCCTCAGTTATCCCAAATCTGACCAGTTCTTCCTTCCTTTGAAGCATCCCCTCTCTCCTCTCACCCCTCTGTGCACTCCTGCAGCCTGGATGCTGCACTCACCCTGTCTCGTGTTCTCTGGGTTCAGGCACACATGAGACTGTTTGCTCTGGAACAACCTGGGTGATTTTCAGGTCAAGTTATCTACGGAAAAAAAGCTAATTGGACATATGGGCATGAGCTGATAGCAAGGTTTTTATTGTTTGAAAGTTAATGTTACACATTTATGTAAATAAAACCTTTTAATTTTAAAGCACTGTTTGGGTAACTATAATAAATTGCTACACAAAATACACCCTCAACAGCCCTATGATGTAGAGTTGAATATTGTATGTATGAATGATGCATCAAAAGTAGCCCATATACTGAGTCAGGATATCTTCCACTAATGAAGTCCCTAAAGAAATGCACCACAGACCTTCTGAGCTGAGATATTATGATGGCTTGGATATATCAAGAGATAGCTAAAATAGCATTAGATATAAGATCTTTCTAGTAAGATTCACCAAAGAAGCACATAAACATCAAAGAGTCTTAACTCATAACTGCTATAAAATATTCTTATGTTTGGACTGATAAGAAAGTAGGATAGTGCCCTAGATGCATAGCTATGAGGAGTAGTGTGGCCTTAAACTGTTGTGACTTTGTCTTATTGAATTGCAAACATTTTGAAATTAATTAATTTTTGCCTTACAAAAATATCTCATTTTTTAATTCGCAAATCTACAGCGTGTGGTCATAATATACTTGATTTTTCACTCTTGACCAAATACAAACACTAATAATGCTCAAAGGTTGCACATTAAATTGATCTAAAAAGTGTCTGATGTTTGCTCTCAAAATACTCCTGCTCATGTAAGTGAAACAAGCTAATTCTTTATCAGATCAGACCTTATCATTTGAAAATAGACTCTGTCACAGACCATTCCACATGATGAAATCCTAAGTTCCTATCTTAATTTCTTATCATGAAATAATTAGAATATTTCATTTCTGCACACTGAGTCACAAATAATGATAAAAAGCCAGTAATTCAATTAGAAATCAGATTATTTTTTTTAACGAGCAACTATTCATCGTGATATCAGTATTCAAGCATAGTGTCAAAAAGTAAATGTTTGCAGGCTTGCTAGCAACTTCCCTGAGCTCTCTGGAAAATATTGACTCTTTGGTGCTCATCCTGGAATGTCCCTGTTGAGGCTGTGGGCCCCTGCTCTGCAGGGCGCTCAAGGTTACATATGCAGGTCACATTTAGTAACTGAAAATTAGGTGATTATGGAAACACATTTCAGTAGCAACACTCTCTCTCTCCCTCTCTCTGTGTGCTTTCCAAAACCCTTCTCCATGCTGAGGGTGGTGAGAGCACTGAGCACCTCCATCCCTGCTCATGGGGAAGCCACCTGCCACCGCACAGCGAGGAGTCGAGCCTTGCCTTCTGCCTGCCCTGTGCCCCTTCCCCCCGAGGAGCAACGCAACCTGTGCTCTTACATTGCTGCTCTGAGTATGTCTTCTCCCCAAAAACATCCCCACACCTGCTGGGTGAACTGCTGCAGGGAGGGTTTTGCTGTCTCACTGCCGCAGAGACCCCGTCGCTGTGCTCTAGCACATGGCACTTGAAAACAAAGTTATCAGAACGAAGCTTTTAGCTATAAATTGCAGGTATTAAAGATCCATGTGATAATTGTCTTATCTGGCTCCAAATGTGCTTATGATGCTGAGAGAGAACAAATTGGATTACGCCTGAAACAGGCTCTTCCATTTTCATAAATTACCCGGCAAAGCAGTGAGGGCTCAGAAATGAAAGCGCCTTGCTTTTGACAGGCTGTGATTTTGTTGAAGGATCTTGCAGAAGGGAACAAGCAAACAAACAAACAAACTGAGAAAGGTCTTTCTAGGAGGCAGGGATGGAGAGTTAAAAACCATGAACCAGTGCCAAAAAGTTAAATAAAAGTAGCAAAGCTAAACCAGAAGAACATGGGGAATATTATATGAAATATCCCCAAACTAGGACAATTTCTGGAGGTATGGTTACCAAAGGAGAACCAATCTGTGTCCCCCAACTCCCATCATCTGCAGCCTTTAGACACAGCTATTTTTCTCTCCCCATTCCTCTGCATTTTGTTGTTTGCTCTTGGAATGTGCAGCAAGAGGCAGCAGTTTGTTCTGGCCTCCTGCCGGGTGGGACCAGTGGGGACTGTTGCTTTTGCTCCCAGTCCCCTGAAAGCCACAGGAAACCAAATATTTCACTGAGTTTCTTTAGCCTGGAGTGAGTTGCTTCCTTTGCCCTGATAACGCTGGCTAAGTGATAACTGACAGAAGCCAACATCCAGTAGCAGCACCATTTGCATTATTAATAATATTGGACCTGGTCTGTGCCTTGGTGGCACTAAGGAATTGTAGTGGGTATATGTTATTTTGTGTATATTATTCCAGCTAGTCAGAGGCAAATGGGAACAAAAGTGACAGAAGATCTGAATAGTGTTTTAAACTAGGGAAGTTCTTTCAAAATACAGTAGGGAATGCAAAATAGCTGTAATAAATATGAAAGCTTTTAGGGCTCTGGTATACATTAAATCTTGAAAGTGTTTGGTTAGTGATCTGCCATATCCCCGACACAGATGATTTTTTCATTTCTCCATCTTACTTACACTTTCAATCCCTCTTTTTAGAGAAGAAAGGCTAAAATATTTATCTCAGAACAGGCTTCTGAATTCATAAAATATATTTTAAGTTATTTCTCCACTTTTGTCAGCTCTTTGTAAAAATTGCTTGGTAAGCTCTTTGGAGATTCTAAGTGGATTTTCCTCTGCTGGTTTGCTCACAGTGCTCATTGTTGAAAATTATTGGTGTTAGAAAAGAAAAACAAACAACAAAACCAAACAAAAAACCCCATAAGCTTTTAGAAAGAGAAACTCAGAAAGTAAACCCATACAGAACCAGGACAGGGTTAGCATTAAGAAATATACTGAAAATGTAACAAGGCTCCAACAGCAACAAGGCTGGATCTTCAAATGGGAAAACAGCTTTTTCAAGCTCACAGCAGCTCTGGGACAGATCCACCCTCAGGATTCCCCAGGGGGACCAGGGATGACCGGGTTGATGCCTTTTTCTTCTGCTCACACTCCCACTTGTGCAAAGGGAAGCCAGGCTAATACATGATACTGAAATTTTACTGTCTTCAAGGCTGTTCCTTCTAAAGCCAACTGCTTTCATTTTTAGGGCAGTAAATTGCTGGCAGCAGAGAATAAAAAGACTCAACTTTCTTTATTAGCCTGAATTTTCTTTATGGGTCTGCCAAAGAGCTGGGTTTTTTCCATTCAGTTCTGGCTCTCTTCATGATCCCTCCCTACTTTCTGCTGATTTTTTTTTTCCTGCAAACATAAATAAAATCCTCAAAAATTAGTTGGGGCTTGTTTCTCCCTGTCACCTACCTTCTTACTCCAGACAAAGTCATTGGCACCTGGCAGCAACATAACAGCCACTGAGCAGCTGAGCAAATACACAATTTATTGTTGGTTGTTTCCAGTTGGGAGAGAATTGAACATCAGAGCCTCACACCTTCAGAGTAATCCTGCTTATGTATTAGGAATTTATATGAAAAATACTAGTTTCACAGCCAAGGAAAGCAAAGTAAGAAGTGCTGTTGCTATGCCCAGCACCCAAACTGACCCAGAAGTGGCCTCTGAAAGCTTCATTCCAGGGTGTCCTGCAGCCTTGCTTGGGCCACCATCTTTGTAATGCATCTCTGCTCCTCTTTTTCTCTTTCTCACACACTTAAATCACCCCTTTTTCATCACAATGCAAACAATATTAGTGAAACTCCTTTTCCCACATCATTCATGTTCTCAAGTGCCTTGACATGTGTCCTTGTGTATCTGCCTTGGCAGTATCTAAGTGTATTTTGAGGAGGGCTCCACATTGACCAGTTGCTCCCGTCTAGTGTGAGAACAAGACCAAAGGAAATAGGCCATGGAGCTGAAGTGCAGTTGGAGACAAAACCAGCAAGGAGAGGGTGCACTGGTTAAATCTTTGCACGCTTCCCTCATTCATTCCCCCTGAGGCAACATCTTTATTGTGGTCTTTGCTCCTACACAAGCCCACACATCATTATAGTTGTTTACATACCATCACTAGCAATAATAATAATAACTAAGTAATAATTCTTCATTTGAATGTGATGAACGGCTGCATCTCTCAGTAAAAATAAATACATGGGGAAGGGGAATATACATCATTGTTACTGGCAAATGAGGCATAGTGTAAGAAATTAAAATATCTGGCTTATGGAAAAGCAGGGAAAAACAACTTTGTAAGGAAGTCTTAAACCAACAGGCATAAGGATCATTTATTGAACATAAGAGAAATTAATAGGGAAAAGGGATAATTAAGAGAGATATAAATGTTTACTGAAGTTCTGAATAAGTGAGTACCAGCAGGCATAAAATTAGAGCTCAAATAAGAACACAGATTACAGTTTTATACTTCAGCTAACACATTCAATTCATGCAGGTTTTTTTTTTTTTTTAAAGTTTTCTACATTTTTAAAGGTTAAAACACATGCCATTGGGAGAGACTCCATAAGTTCCTAAAGACCCAAATTTCTAGCTCCATAATATAGCAAGTGAAGTTAAAATTCCCCTTTCTGAGCAGCAGGAAGACTTAGACAGCTCTCTGCTCCGAGCACTGCAGCAGTCTCAGTCCTACCAAGCTCTGAGGGCTGGGTCAGCACCCTCCAAGCCCCTGCAAACATGCTCCATAGGGCACCAGTCTTCCTCTGCCAGCAATTTCTCTACCATTTGTGGAGCAAGCAAAGGGAGAAGACAGAGGAAAGCATCCCAGCCCAGGAGTGCTCTGTGCTCTCTCTGTGTGCCTGGTATTTGCAGCACCCCACCTGCTGACCAGGCTTCCCCATCTCACTCACAGTGTCCTTTGACAACCCTGCTGAGCCAGGCAAAGCCACAGATTTCAGGGGTTAATACCCTGCTCAAGGTTCAAAGGCAGTTCAGGGAAATGCTACCAGCTGAGAGCTTATAAGACAAAGCTGAGCCTGCTCAAGCTCAAGGCTTTAGAAGAAAAGGCAGGAGAGGTAAACAGGCTTCCAACACTTTGCTTTGGCACTTTCAGGCTTGTCAGGTCCACACAGCAGGTACTATGGCCAGACTGGTCCTTCTCTGCTTTGGGCAGAGCTGTCTTTGCTCAGACCCTGCTGTAGGGTTGGTGGCTCCTGCTCTCACCTCCCTGGGCTCTGCTGGTCTCCCCCTTTTCCTCCTGCAGAAGCAGTTGTGCTCTACTGGGGATGAGATGGGTGCTGGGCAAGGGGGAATTGAACCATTAGGGCTCTTCAGTGCTCTAGGAATCTAGAAAATCAAATTATTCTCTGGTGGGATCAGGCTCTAGTTTGCAGTCCTTGTAGGTTTGGGTTTTATTTGGTGATGTGCCAGTGAGAATTTAGCTCTCCCTCTGAAGCTGGAGTAGCTGGATTCATGACTTTGATACAGCTTTCTGTACCAGCAAGGGGGGAAAGCAAATAGATTGGAAATATTCATTTAATAGCTCTCTGAAGCAGCTTGTCCACAAACTGCTGCACATCCAGAATATGTAGCGGCAAGATGGCATAATGTTTCAACCTTTTTTTTTAATAAATTGCTTACAAGCTCATGTTGAAAAACTCTCATGCTTGTACTCTCTAGTATAAATATGTCAATATTAAAATCATGCTGTTATTATACTTCTAAGTATTTTTCTATAAAGAGGCTGCAGGATAACTCTGCCAGCATCTGTCTTGAATAGCTGAGTTTTAGCACAGCAGAAATCAAGGACCTAAGACCTGTTTCATCAAAGGGACTCTATATTTCTGTTTAATGTTTTTCTTCCTCTCCTGAACTGTTTACAAATGGCAATTTAGCCTCTGGTCTTTGTCAACATGTTCCAGCCACTAAGTCTTCAAAGATGGCCAGAAGTGCTGCTTTCCTTTTGCTATAAGCACTACAGATGAACTATATTGTTTAAGAACAAAAATTAAGGAATAAGTCAGAGGCATGAAAGCAAGTGATAACAATTAGGAATTGCTGCTCATCTTTGATGTTCAGTGAATTGTTTGGTATTTCTGGGACTACCCCAAGCCCTGTTTGTCCTGCGTGTGGGGTTGGTCTGGAGCGAAGGCAGAGTACCAACCTGTCTCAATTTGCAGCAACATGGAAATATAAATTCAAGGGCTACTGAAGTGAATTTTACATTAAAGTTACAATAAAGTTACAATAAACAAACTTGTACAGACATATGTATTTATGTAAGAAAGACAGAGAGTGAGCTGTGTCCCGGGAGCGTGTCATTAATTGTTTTGCTATTGCTATTATCACATAGGTGAGTATATATGAAGGAAAAAGGTTGAGATTTCTGCATTGTGGTTAACAGTGGCAGAGTAGAAGAATCAACATCTATATTTAATGAAGCTACATCATATCTTTATAACACTTTTTTCTGAATTAAACTGCTTTAGCTTTAGTTTTCCTTCATCTAAGTGGACAAGAAGTCTCTTGGTGTGTCCATAATTAATCATGAGCCCAGGGTACACTATTTCAGTTTGGCAGAGATCTAAACTGTGCATATTCACTAAAACTTAGTTCAGCCTTTACTTTTATTTCCTAATGATGGCACAGAGAACTGTGTAAAGGTCTCATTACCCTTGTAGTATGGAAAGGCTGGATCAGGCTGGGATCTTGCTCTGTTGGCATCTTGTGTCATGCACCAGTTTCTGACTGAAAAAGATTTTACTAGAACAACACATGAGAAAATGGGTACTGTGATTTTTTTTTTTTTAAGAAAGTGAAGGCATCAGAGAAAAATAAAGACTTCTTAGTTTAACTGTGAGAGGAAATATGGGGTACAGGGAGGCTGAGCTCTGCAATGGAAGTGGAGGAGCAAAAAGTTCAGCGATTTGATTAAACACAAATAAAAATACAGACTGGGACCTTCAACTTTCAGGGAGCAGAAAAGACTTGTGCTAGGGGTGAATTTGCCACAGGTGTCTTGTAAAAGGAGATGGGACAAACTACCAGGTGGGAAAACAGCATGTTGGCTCCAGTCTCTCACATGCTGCGACACCAGCTGTCCCATGCAATGGGATTTCCTGTAGTACATTCACAAATCTTGCACCCCTTGTTAAAATGGTGTTACTTGGACAAAGGTTTCAGCAGAAGCAATGTGCAGAGCTAGTCCCAGTCTGTTACATGTGGTGGCAGTAGGTAATGTTACTCTCTAAAAGCCTCACTGGACTGTAGGACTCATCATCCTCCCCTCTGCGTCTCCTCAGCCTGTCTGCCCTCCTGCCTGGGTCTCTCACCTCCTTCCTGGCTCTTGTGGTATAATGTTTATCAGTGGTCTATCTCACATTTTAAGGGCTTTCAATCTGGCAATCCTATGTTTACTGCAGTCAGAGGAGACAGAGAAACCCATCATTTCTACCACATCTTCCTTCAGTCACTGTACCTCAAAAATATCCCATAATTTCCTCTCCAGCATCACATAGCAGAAATTGCTGTGAGATTAATGAAGACATTCAGCCTTAGTAAATAAGATGGTTGGGCCACCTTAATTTTCTCCAAGGACTTTATAACCTCAAATTTAAATCTGACTTAGAAAAGGTCACAGAAGAGAGAAAACCTAGGAGAGAAATGGGGTGGCAATTAGGAGCATGTAACTGGAATAATTCTTCAATTTCCATGCATAATGAAGTGAATCTGTCCTGGCAGAGTTAGCATGAAGAGAGGATATGTTGCAGTATGTGTTCGTGAAATGTTTATATCATCCAGGAGGAAAGACAAAACTGTTTGCGTAGCAGCATGTTGGCAATACTTCCACATTTGATCTATTCCCTAAAAGTGGTTGGGTGTGTGGTTGTGCCAAGCTCCAGATGGTGGATTCACATCCGTATTAGGAAAAATTAGGTTTAGACCCTGATGAGGTGTTAATTTTTAAGCAAGTTTAAAACAGCTCAGAGCTAAGAATAGTCTGCAGCGGACAGTCTTGCAGTAATCTAAGGTGAAAATATACAGAAACTTCCATAAAACTGCTGCTCCGTGACTGTGAGCCCTGTTTCAACACTGAGTAAGTGCAGGAGACATCCCCTGGTTTGGATCCAGTTGAAAAGATGGAAAAGAAAATCAGCTAAGAATGTGTGACCATACAGGACGGAAAAAAGGTCCTTCAGGAATGACGTAAGCGAAGTTGGTCCCACCTTGGAGACAGATGAGAACCTCCAAGATATTCCCATTCCTACTTTGTTAAGGTGCACAAAGATGCTTAGAAATGGTACCTATTTGACCATTAGGTCCAAAGAACATTCAAGGGAAACATTTGCCCCTTTCCAATGCCCACAGGCACAGAAACTCACATGGCTCAGAGCTTGAGAGGCTGATGGCAGCCAGAATGAATTGTCTTAAATAATTATCTTTTCTAGAACATGATCCACTGAGTTAAGGGAGTCTGGGCCCTCCTTTGAGTGGTTGGCAGCTGTGGGCTTCCCAGAGCTCTTTGGTACTCAGCAGTGTTAGAAAAAGTACATTGGAGTTCCTTGCTGTTCCACGGTGATGACATATGACCAGAGTTGGGTTATTTGGTTTTGTCCTTTTTGTAGTTTTTTTTTTGTCTTATATATTGTTGTTTATTAGTTTTTAATTTGAACCCTTTTTGAATTTAACTTCTGAAATATGAACCTTTTCTGCTCATTGAGTCCAGGCTGTACCTGCTTTTATCATCTCTGAGAGCTCATTTGTACTCTTATAAGGTATTGTATCCCATTCTTATCAGTTGAAAGATTAGCTCTGGGAAATATTTGCCTTTTGCCAGTGGATCCTAAGGCATATGATCCATTCAGTCATGATCAAAAAGCTGTAAAAAAGGGGCACTTCTTTCACTGACCCACTCTATCCTATTGATGTAGCACTCTTGCAGGTTTGCTAAAGTGCTTGGAGATTAATGTGGGCAGAAGGAAACACGGTGCAGGGACTCTGGCTTAACCACTCATTTTGATGTAAATTATGTAGGAACAGTAGTTAGGGTGATAATCTGAGATCTGGGAAAGCTCTGTTCAATTCCCTGCGTTGCACCTCTGTCCCACAGCTCCAAGTCTATAAAATGGGACAACTGTACTTTCTTACTTCATGTGGCTCTTGGGAGAATGAATGTCTTTAAATCTGTAAAGTGTTCAGTTAACCTGACAATGAGATCATATAAGCATACTGCATAGAGATGGCAGAATCCAATGAAGGTGGCTTTAAAATAATATTAACATCTATCTTCTTGAGTTTGATCCAATGAGGAGAAAATGTTCTTAATCTGTATTTCAGGCCATTCATCATCTTGCTGATCCATCCATCGTTCAAAATGTTCCCTGTCCCTGAATACCCAAAAGAGCTTTATGATGAACTGCATATTAGAAAAAATGTTTCCTCCATTTGACAAAACTTCTGGAGCTGACATTTTCTTAAGTATCTTCTTATATTTTCTCCTAAACTAACAGCAGTTAATAGAATACAGTGATGATTTTTACAAGGTGTCCTGTAACTCAGAGGAATACTTTGCAGATGTGAACTTTGCTCGTCTTTCTAGATGCCTTTCCTGGGCTCTAGAGAGAGGCCAATTCCAATGATTAAGAAGTTCTGTTAGTATCAGCACTATTCAGAGTTTTGGCTGCTTTATCTCTGTGTTGCTTTTAGTCCCAGCTGAAATCAGGAAGTAGAAAGGCATATTGAACAAGAGTGGTTGTTATTAATTAAAAGAGAAAGTTAAAAAGTTATTCAAATTTTTCTGTGTCTCAAAAAAACCCTCTTTCAGGTACGTGATGTCTCAAGCTTCTTGAACAAGTGGATATCTATTCCTTCTTTATCTGAGTCCATTCAAGCATAGCACACAGTTGATATGGGCACCATGTAGCTTTATCTGAATCAGTTCTCCCAAAGTCTTAAACTATATAATTAAGCTCTTTTTAGTGACTGGAAAACTGCCACTAAATTTGAAACCTGTCATGGTAATTTCAAGGCTAAAGGAATTAAATTTAACAAGAGATGTTATTCCTAATTATTACCCTATCTCCAGCCTTTTGCACTTGCCTAAATTCTTTAAAAGTTTTGTCCCTTTCATAGCCACCTGATCATCAGAATTTTAATTAAGGCTAATCAGGATGTCTGAACCGTGACTGCCCATAGATTACTCTCTTTGGCTTAATAGTAGGTGTTCATCTCAAAGCCTCATTGTGTTTGTTACTTGGGGTGACACAGCTGTCATGGTTTCCAGTTTTGATATAGCTTTTCCTGAAGTTAGTTGAATTGCATGAACTGAACTTAATTTGTAATTTCAGAGTAGATTACCACTGATCTGTATTATGGCAGTCTTGCTGGCTAAATCCTTTTTGAAACATTTACTGTGGCCACTGATACCATATTTAGATGTAGGGTCTAATTTTTATCCTAAGAGAAGTATAGATGAACTGCTTATACTGGCTACTTTTTTTGTCATTAATTTAGGTTATTGACTTCAGCAAATATCCTCATTGATTCCCTATAATTGCTGGTGTCATGTTTTTCAGTGGTATATAATAAACTCCTCTGGAGTTCTTAACAGTATGAGTATTATTACAAAGGATAAATTCACACATGTGAAGAAGAGAGGGGGATCTATGCATGTCCTTCAAGGAGTGGATGTACATTAAAGAACAGTGGTATTCCCATTTACAACATTGTTGTCTATCTTTAGTTTTTCTGTGGCAAATGTTTTACTTTAGAGCCATTGTTTTCTCTTTATTTCATTTTCAGTGGAAACACACTGTACTGGTCTTCAACAGCCTAAAATATATTTTCTTACCTTGTCCAGATGGGTTGTTGCAAGAGATCTTCATCCTGAAAAGTGTTGGCTCATAAAGATTTTTGAAGGCAGCATTGAACGTGGGTGTGTTTTTGCAAAAGAGGGGTGTGCTGAGACTGTGTAGTAGGACAGAATGGCAGGTCCCTGTGATACATCCTGGGTGACATTCTCCAGAGGTTCTAATGAGCAGCTCAGTACTGTGACTGCTCTTTGTTAGTGATACTCAGGGAAATACTAAACTTATCACCAACACAATATATTATCTGAAGTTGAACAAGAAAGCAATTATGGTACCAGATTGCCATTAACAGGTAGAAAAAAAAACAAGCCCAAGGCTTCTTCTGCATCTCAGCTTGTGGGCTGACATTCAGATAAGATGAAAACATCATAACTTACAGTGATTAACTGTGAAACACTGGAAATGAGTGTTCACAAGTGAATTTGTCCTCGAATATAGTCTTAAATACTTTCATCTGGGCACTTCTTTTTGAATAGCACAGCCTTCTGTAACACCATGGAGCATTTTTATGTGCAGACTTAATTGAAAACGTCTTATTTATAGCAGTGAATATTCATTCTTGTTAAAGGTGATTCTGAGGGAGGCTAATAAATGTTCTCACTTTCCTTTGCATTAGCTAACGATCTGGAAAACAAATAAACTGCCGTTCCCTGGGAACCCAATCTTGCTGTGCTGGATTATACTGGACAAACGTTGTATTTCACCTTCCCTTTATTTATTATTCGCATCTCTCCAACACCTGAAGTTCCTGCCGTGATGCATCAGGCACAGCCCCCCTGTCCATGTCCCAGAGCTGGCAGTTTAACTCTGAGGCAAGAGACGACAGATGGAGCCAGAGAGACAAACTAGTACAAGGAGATAATTAGACTAAATCCATCAATGCAACTGGCTGTGACCTTTGTGCACTAACGTAGTGGCAAAGGATTGTGGCAGAAAAGTGTTAAAGACGAGTCTCATGAGATGCATGTGACATACTATGATATAATATTACCTTTGATACTAAGGAAGATAATTTTAATCAGTGAGTAATTTTTATCACTGATCAGTAATTGTTCTTTACTGTTACTCAGTTTAGCTGTCCATAGTTTGTCAGGCTAAAGATTGGCTTATCACATGTCAAAGGAGCCATTAACCCTTTGTGCAGCTACAACACAACGTGGAGCTGCAGCTTTCCAAAGGATGAGGTATCACAGCACGGATATAGGAGCTGTCCAAGGCTAAAAGCTGACTGTGCCTGGTCATGTAAATTTTTCCTCCTGCAGTGATGATGTTTCCTCATTTAAATTGCCAGAAACAACCAGGACACATGGCAGTATCCTTTAACTCAGTTCTTTTATGTAACTGAATGCAACATTGCACTGCAGTGAGGGATTTGGGGAATCTGAGCCTATCCTTGGCACTTACTCCCTCCTTTCTCAGCCAAGGAGAGAGGAGATATACTGGCATAGGGAGTTGATGAATTCTGATATTTCATGGACCAATGCTCTTGTGAGCTGCCTGAAGACTTAAACTGTGTTCCCTGGAAAAGTTTTGCACTGGGGCTACCCCTGCATGGGGGTCCCCAGCTCCTGCTTAGGGAAGTCCCTGGGTAAAATGAGTAATAAAGGATGAAGAATGATACCAGTCAGCACTTTCCTCTAATGGCTCTTGGCAACTGATCTCAGCTGCCTCACAGGCGTGTACTGAACCCAGTCTCCCTTCTCAACAAAAGTCTTTTAATAATAAATATTATCAAACTAAGAACAGTGTAATACAATGAAATTCAGAGCCCAGTGCTGGGAAAGAGCTGTCAGCTTCCAAGATTTTTCAGGTACCCAATCTTGCCAACTCTCCTCTGAAAAAAAAGGGGGCAAGGCTTTCATCTATAGATGCCATTTTGTGCCTATGGTGAACTGTGCCCAGGTAAGTTTGACTGAGACCATCTTCGTATTGATACATCCCAGCAATGTCTAACTTTTGGTAATCATATCAAGCTCTGACAGAAGCAACTTTGGAAAACCGGCGGTGGCATGAAAAACCTCTGAATAGTAAATCCAACCTTGCTCGCACCTCCTCTAATTCTTCTCTCTCCTTCCAAAAGTGCCTCCCTCTGAGAGCTTTTGCAATTACCTCTCATTAGCCATTGACAATACAGGAAGAGAAAGCATAAACTGGAAGCATGAATCATATCCAAATTTAGTCTGTCTCTTCTGCTAATAAAAAAGCCTATGCTTCTTGGATACTCCTCTACATTAAGACTGAGAAGGAAGGCAGCAGAGGGAAAGTTGAACTATGCAGACTTTTACCATGAAGTGGTTTCTGTTTTCCTTTAAACAACAGAATAATAAATTAGAAAATTTTCTTGTTACAACTGTCTTCATCTTGTACCAGGTATGTGCCTAAACTAGTTGTGCATATCCAAATGCATAGAAGGAAGCTTGGTTTCTGGTGACATGTCTGCACATCTGCTTAACTGTGCAGCTCTGGTGCATATTGTGTGTGCTTAAGCAATCCTTATGTAATAGTTTGCATTTTACAGCTGAGGAATTAGAAGTGCCCTGAGGCAGTTCATGAAAAGGGCTGTATGAGACCATTGCAGTAAGAGAGAACTTGACTGTGTGACCTGCAACATCCTTCTAGTCCTGAATTCTTGATCTCACAGGCTCAACAAGAACATTAATATTTTTGAGGGCTTCAGACACTATAATGATGGAGTGGAACAAAAGGACTTCTTTAAACAGACAGTAAGGATCTAAGAATCAAAACAACATCAGCTCCAAATATTCCATCCTTTCCATGAAGCAGCAGAGGTGATGTGGATTAGGATTAGATTGTTGTAATGCTCAACTGATGGTATAAAGCCAACACCTGTGAGAACATGCAGGTATCTTTCAAAATCACATGAAAAACACCAGTCTGATGATATTCTAGACAGAAATAAAGTAACTCAGGCTGTGGGCACAGTGAAACAATCTAAATTATTTCTTTTGAAAAAAAAAATTAAAAATTATTCTGTTGTGGTGTTTGGTTTAAGCTTTCTGTAGTAGTGTACTACAGCTGTAGTTTTCTCTGCATTAGATCCTTACAAGTACAACCTGATTAAGTTATAGAACTCTAGTTTACAGAAAGTTGACACAAGTCAAATCTATTACACAGAAAGAATCAGATACCAGTGAAAACAAACGTGTAGTATCAGAACACAGATTAAATATTGATGACTGCCCAAATTCCACATGGTAGTAAAACAACATTTAGTACTCAGAATAACAACAAGGCCATTTAGAAACAGCTCTGCAAAAACTCAGGGAAGATCTGTTGCATCGCAAATACTTCAAAATGTGCAAGCTATTACACTATTTATGTTATTGCATCTTTTCAGGAGAGAAAGAAAAGTTGATTGTATGCTTTTGAAACTCTTCTCTTATGCTCCTACTAATATATTAGTAGAATAAGAACCTCTCAATTGAGTAAGTGCTACAATGAGCCCCTGGAAAACACATTGTGTAATTCAATGCATTGCAAATACTAAAGTCTGACAAGAGTGGGAAGAAGGTAATGAATGTATAGAGTCATTGTCCTCTGTCTCTCTGATGAAGCCAGCTGAGGTCCTGGCTGCCTGATGTGACTACAACAAAGCAGAATTTGCCCATAAATTACAAAACAAACACAAAATCTGGGGAATAATTAGCACTGTCTTGTCTGTACCGCTCCCCGCAGGCCAAAAAAGTCCCTCTCTTCCCAGAGTGACACAAAAAGGCAAACTAAGGAAACCGAGTCTTAGGACAGCATTTTTTTTTCTTCTCTGATTCTTCTCCTATGCTGAAAATATACAGAAGTGGAAGTAAGTTGAAAAGTACAGTTTCTGAGTATTGAAAGTCCAGTCCTGTCCTGGTGTTCTCCAGTTGTGTCACCACTGGCCACAAAACCAGCTGCTCTTAAGGAAGTGAAGCTTGGTATCTTCTCCCCAGGGTTTTTCTCTTTGCTGGAAAACTTTCCTTGGACTGCATCTGTCTTTGAGTCAGACCTCCCTGGATCCCCAAAGGCTCCTGGAGGCTTGGAAAGGATTGAGCCTTTCCTATTTTACAACTGACAGAAGAGTCCTTTGGTAACAGCACAGTAATAACAAGCAGAACAGTTCAGATTAGAAGTCCACAAATCTACTTGACTAACACAACTCGGGCCAGCAGCAACAGATAATGAAAGTTATTCAAAATAACAGCCCTTATTTCAGCAGTTAATACTTGTCTTCATCTCCTTTAAGTTCTTTCTGTGAAAACTATAAATGCTCCATCTGTCCCAGAGCCTTTCCAGGGCTGCTGCATGGAGTGTATAATATGCCAATATTTAAGATTTTTTTTTTTCAATTTTACACTCGAAAGGCTGAATCCTCAGCTCTAACCTGCTAATGCCTGCTGCTTCTGGAGGAGAGATTGTGCACTGAGCTCTGTGGTGAGACACCCACAAAAGGTTCTGGATGTCTGGGTAATGAAGTGCTGGTACTGATTGCCCAGGGAGATTTTTAGGAAATAGCTTGAGAAATTTTTGTTGGAGTAGTGTTGGTAGAGCTGCCTCTGCTGTGGTGCAGCCTGCTGGACTAAGGGACCTCAGAGCAGGTCCACCATCCTTTCCATCGTTCACCTTTACTTTCTTGCCTTGGTCATGGTGGCTTTGTGCTTTCTTCTTCTCATCCATGCCAGCTTTAGAAATTAATATCTGATCTCACAGCATCCTTGGGACCCCCTCTTTGCTCCATGCATGGTCCTGCAGCCCTTTGGACCAGGCAGGCACATGGATCATCCTGCCCTGGAGAAGAACCTGTCCTCCTCACAACTGAGAGGGAACAGTGTAAGATGAGAGGCTGAAACAAATCACATGCTTTTCTCTTTTCTATTTAAGAATTGTACAGGAATTCCCATGCTATCTTATTAACAGATAAAAGCTGATATTATCACCTGTCACGGGAAGAGAGGAGGAGGACTGGAACACGATCTCCTGGGAAACACAGTAGCAGAACCTACATCATGTGAGCTGTTAGACAGGGGGATACAACAGACTAAGTTTATTTCCTTTTTTTATGAATTTCAAGGGATAGCTAAATAAAACCTCATAGTGAGATCCCTGCTGAAGGCAGCCATTTACAGATCTTTCAGAGTTAACTAATTTCAGCCTTAAGTTGTATTGAAGCCTCTCTTAAAGCAGAGATTGCTGCTTCTGGAAGCGCTACAGAAACTTGCCTCAGGCAGGTGCTATCTCTTCCAGTCCTCACCAACTGCCATAGCTTGCTGCAGCTCCCTCACTTGAAGTGTGAAAGGACAAAATTTGTCTGGCTGGAGAACATCCATCCACAAAAAAAGGAGTTTAATATTCACTGCGTGCCATCCATCAACTCAGAAGATCCCACTTTTCGGACATGAATTGATTTATTCCTTTCATTGTCCAGGACAAGCGTGGCAGACACCTTGCTCTCTCCGGGCTGCACAGCCTGTCCAGAAGGCACTGACAGGCTAACAGGGTTTATTTATCACCGTTCCACACTAGATAAGCTTCAGCCAGTTGGGAAGATGTCCTCGGAACGGAGTGAGGGTGGGAATCCACAGCAACTACCAGCCCTTGACTTGAGAGATAGTTGTAGGGATAAGGAAGCCAGAAGCTTCCTATGGACATGCTAACACAGCAGAGATGTAGAAACTTCTGTATCACCCACAGAAGTGAAAAGTTTTCCTTTCCTAGCCCATTCCTACCCACATTCACGTGCAAGAAGGGGACAAACCCCAAATGTCCACGGCAAAATAAGCAAGGATGACATCAGTATTTTAAAAAAATTGAGAAAAAAAAACCCAAAACAGTAATGACTTGACCACTGCTGTTGTGGACAAGTGTTGGTTGGAATGTTTTTTTTTCTCCACAAGCACCTGAGGGGTATTCATTTGCTGCAAAGCATTTTCTCCTGAATGCTCAAGATACTTTGAAATGCTTTCAGGAATGCAGCCAATTCCCACCCTCAGCTCCCCCCTGGCCTTGTCCTTTCCCTGTGGGCTGTCCTTCAGCAAATAAATGCAAGGGGAGGGGAAGCTGCTCCTGCTGCCTCTGAAGTCACAGACACCAGGGGGGTCATGTTGGCTCCCTGGGACAGTGTCCCAGCACCGGTTCCAGCAGCATCTCCTGCTTGCTGCACCCATTGACAAAATACATGTGCTGTCCATGTCAGCACTTCTGGAGAAAGATGTTAATATTTACATGTTCTACCAGACTGATCAGGCATCAAACACTCAGCATGTGGAAAGAATAAATGAGAGAGGACAGAAAAAATTGACTCTGAGACCTGAAAACAGTGACTCTTTGATGTACTTTGGGACAGAGTGGGGCTCATATTAATGTCTCTCTGAGGATAGACTGACATGGTTGGGCTTCAAATGGGCAGTGTGGAAGAAGCTTTAAACCAGCCCCACAGAGAACATGACCAGCCTGTACACCACTCAAATAGCATCTCTACTTATGTTTTGGAGGAGGATGCACATGGTGATGAGAAAATCATGAGTACCATAAGTCTCTAGGAGCTTTTACAAACCAAGGCCATTTAAAGCAGTCTGATAGATGCTTCACTTTGTACTAGTGGCAGATTTGGCCTTTGGCCCATGCAAGGATCAGAGACTGGAAATGTCTCTGCCTATCTTTGCCTTCCTACAATAGTTACACCGAACGTCTCTCTCCTCTTAAATTTGATTTCATTGGTGGTATTTCTGGTATCAAAGCACAGGGTTACACTGACTGCAAAACCAATGTAAAAGTGGGGAGAACAAGGTCTGTTCCTCTGTTAGCCAGTGTGTGTGATTTTTAACTGGAGTGAGCACATTGCCACAAACCTGTCAGCAAACAAAATGTACAGCAGTCAGAAATACCTGGGGAGGAGGATGTGCTCGCTGGGGCGTGAAATGCCTCGGCCGCCACTCGAGCGGCCCTCGGTCCTCACAGCTCCAAGGACAAATAAGCAGCACCTGTGTTAGTGTTCCCTGCAGCATTCAGTGTGAGGGGCTGCATTTCAGGAGGCCAGTTGTGGAGTGAGCCCTTGCCACTCTTACACCAGCTGTGTTTTTGTCTCGTGGCAGGAGTCTGTGCCTTCGGGAAGGTTTCAGCACAGTTGGTTTTCCCCCTTCATCCAACACTGTCTCAGCCCAAGTAAATCTCAGTCTGCAAGAGACACAATTTTGGTTGCTGTAAACCAGGGTTAGACATTTCACACTGTGATCAGAACTGGCAACTTCAGTGAGCTTCTTTACTACTTAAAAGCAGAATTTATTGTATAGCAGTGAGGTGAGATCATGAAGGAACAATTTCTCTTGCACAGACCCATCTGGGGTAGGTAGATGACCTGCTCTGTGAGCTGTAATTTTAAAACAGTGCAATAGACAGCTAAGCATGCAACTAAACCTTGAAGGAATTTCTAGGATCCTCCCAAAGCCCCCCCGTACATATTAAAAAGCCCCATTGCTTGTGGATTTCTGGATGTACAATTCTGGCACTCAGATCTTTCCCTGTGCAGTCAGCAGATGTTGTTCGTTGTTTGCAGTCTGCATTCATCTGTCTCTACTCCTTTCTGCTCATCTATAATCAAGTTCTTGAGCTACAAATGTGTTACTCAACAACCCACAGCCTTATGTTCGTATCATAACCCATTAATCCTGGGCATGCGGGGGGGTGTTCTATTTCTAGAAGAGTGGAGAAAGAGTTAATAGCTGTTGCACACACAGCTTTTAACACAAACATCTTGTATTAAAGCTGGTCAAAATCATGTCACTCAAGGTAGCAATCAGCTGTGGTCATAAGCAACATATTGACCTGTCGGACTGTATAACAATCCATAACATTTGGTTATCCGTTTCCTGAAATAACTATTAATTGTTCATTTGCCCTTTATAAACTATTTATATACTCATCTTTCATATAAAGCAAGACTGTAATGTTAATGTCTAGTATTTGACCTTTAAATTTAACCAATCACAAAAATCAGTAAGAAACAAGTTTTTGGAGCACTCGCATCACTTTGGCTGAAAGTGCAGAAAGTCTGCACCAAGTCCCAGATGCATTTGGATGGGGAGACTTCCTCTGTCTAAACACTGTATGTCTTTCCAAGTTGTTCTCCTGTGTACCCTCTCCTGGTAGAGGAGACACCATGACACTATCAGAGCAAAATAGATTGAATCCATCTATTTCAGATTCAGGCTCAGGATGAGTTAAATCTCTCTCTACCTCTGGAGGTGGACAACCTGGAGAACTCCAAAGAGCTGGGGTAAAGTGAGAGCATCCCCACCATTCGTGGCACTGATGGCTGCTCTGATTTAACAGAACAGTTGAGAATATGCTTAAACTGAAGAGTTGAAGGAGCTGTAGGATCTAGACAGGGCAGGGAAGTTACACCACTCTCTGCAAGGGAGAATTCTGAAGGGAGCAGTGTGGTTTGAAGGGCATCTAAGTGCACAGAGAGGCTGATGGTATTTAGATGTCCACATATGGAGTGAGTAGCTTAGATACCAGTGTATTACACTCCTATTTTTCATATCAAGAGGTCAGAGGAACTCTTGAAATTTCAGCAGGACACTCAATTCTGAGGCATGTTTGTTGACAGATCTTTTATCTTTGACTGCAATAACTTTCTCTCTCTCTCTCTCTCTCTGGCTCTTAGGACTAATGACAGAAAAGCTAGATAAGCTTATGAAAATACTTTGTACCACTTCCAAGCTGGGCACTGCTCTCTTTCTGATGCTTTTACACTCCAGTCATCCTCCTTCATCATCTCCAGGTCCTACCTCATCAGGCAGCAATGTGTCACAGGATTACACATCACGAATTAAACCTCATAACAAGCTGTTCTGAGCTGCACAAGTACAAGACATATATTTTGGCAAATCATATGAGAAGCAGAGGATAATAGCAGATGTTTCTAACAGGCAAATGTTTCCAGTTTGGCCATGAGTCTGTACTCCAGACCAGTCTCTAGATAACATCCTCCAGCATCATGCCAAAGAGAACAATGGTTCTTTTGATCCTGGTGCTGCCCCGGGATCTGAAAACTCTGGAAGAGCTGACTTAAATTCCTTCCAAACTCATCTTCATCCAAAGGCACCCAAGAATTTCTTTATCCTCTGTCCCTGGCTCTCCATGGCTATAACTCAACACCTGCATTTGAGCCACTGGAGGCAAAGATCCAAAATATTCAAAAGGGGAATGGAGTAGTGAGAAGGCGAAAGACAATCTGCCATGATATGAGGTCGGTAATTCCCTATCCACGCCTGAGCAAACACACAGACACTGTGGCAGGGAGCCTGACAGATGGTTAGAGCAGAGCAATGGGCTTTTATTCACCCAGACATGGCTGCCTTCTATTCAGGTTGGAAACAAAAATGTAACCTAGTTATCATTTCTCTGCTCGTTCAGTTGATGGGGCCCAAGTCAAGTGGATGGATGTTCACATGGGGTGCACTGAAATCAGGCAGTGTCCCATCAGTTCTTTCTCTGCATCCAAAAATGTGTCCATCCCGGTCCATGTATCCATCCCGAGCGATTTGCTCTTTCCAGCCCACCATCCCTTTAGGTGTTGGCACCATGAGCCCAGAGCTCAGGCCAAGGGCAGCTCAGGTGCCAAGGACTCAGCTGCTGTGCCTGGGCATGGCACCGCTGCCTGATTGCAGCCTGGCTCGGGCAGTAACAGAGCTTATATTCCCTTTGGAGATGCCTTTGCAGTCCTTGGATGCTGTCCTGTGAGGGGATGCCACAGCTCTTTTGTCCAGGGTAGGAGAGCACCTGCCACCAGTGCAGCCTCCGAGCAGGGAGATAGCACTGGGGGTGGAGGGGGAAGAGGGCTGCATTTCTCTCCTTGTCTGGGTAAATCTCCAAGGGTGCAGCCCCAGGCAGCCCCCTGAGGCAGAGGCAGGCAGCCCTGCAGCACCGCTCTGAGCCGCGCTCCGCAGGCAGAAAATACTCTGAACGCTTTTCATTCGCTCATTTGCTCTTTTGTTTCATCAAGCCATCAGCACAGGCAGCCGACCTCCGATGGTGCCTTTCAAGTGATTTCCCTCGCCACTTTTGCAAACACGAGTTTATCCCTCCTGGAGAGGTGAACCGGGGATAAGTTTAATATGAAAAGAGAGAGGCGAGGTAATCAAACACCTGCTCCCACTAAAACAAAGCCTTTTCCTCTTCACAGGCTGTTGAGCACTGATGAGGGAAGGCGAAGGCGCACACCAGACCTAACTCAACACAAGGTCCAGCCTTCAGAGTGGGCAAATCTGGGTCATAAAAGCAGAAACCTGAACTGCACTGCACGCTCGGGTCTCAGCTGCTCTGCCCAGGTTAGAGAAGGTTTTGCAAACATTTCCAGGTGAAAATTGCAGGTGCTTTTCCTGTCACCTGTTCCTGTCATCAGAGGGGAAAGAACAAGTGTTAAGTGGATAAATTTAAGAAAAATTGCCTTTGTTATTCTTGCTGGAGACCCCCTGGGGCTGACCTATGCAGGCATTGACCCTCCCACCGACTTTGGCCAGGCGTGGCTGTGCTTGGCCCCTTTCACTTAGGGCTTTGTGCTGCTGGTCCTGGGGTCACTGGGCTATGGTGACCACAGGTCTGTGCTGAGAGCTGGCCTCAGCACCTCCAGCTGGGCAACCCCAAATTCTGACATGTGAAAGCTGGCAGTGGCCAAAAGCTGGTTGCTCCTGGTTGCAAAAAAGACAGGGCCAGAAAAAGGAAACCACCACCAAAAGCCAGGAGGATTTCTATACCCCAACTTTGCCACCTTTCATGTAGCAATGGAACTATGAAAACAGCTAAATAGTCTGGCTGATCCTAATACTTCATCAAGTGCCCTTTGCCTTCCTGGTGAAATGCAGCAGAGCCCTCACAAGTGTCAGAATATCCTCACTAATATATGTGGTTGCCCATGCATTTGAGCTGGTTTCTCAAATGGTTTCTGCATTAGTGGGAGATGCAGATGATGCCCAGCAGCAGGCAATCAGCCATCTTGTAGTTCTCCATGCATGATGGTAATGTTCTCTGGCCAGGGACACAAGCCCCCTGCTCCTTTGGTTGTTGCCTTCATCAAGTCTGCAGCTTGAAAGAACAACTTTCTGCACATCAAACACACGTTAGGACTGACTGCCAGGGAAATGAGCATATATATATATATATATATATATATCATGTGGAGTCAGGGACATCAGTCCTAGAGAGCTCTTTCCCAGAGCGGGTGCCTAAAAAATCCCAGCTTGATGTTGACTGCTCTGAAAGGATCAAGCTGCAGAAGTAGGTATTTCAGACAAGCAGCCCAAAGCAAATCTGTACAAGTCTCTACAGACTGCACTAGTGCTTGAATCGTAACCAGAAGGAAATAGGCTGCCAAAATATAGCAGGGCTCAGGGACGTTATACACAATGCTGTTTTATACAGTCACCTGCATGGCACCACCCATTGTCCCACTCTCCTTCGAGCCCATATTTCATTACAGGTTTGCCATTTCTCAGTGTGTAAAAATAGGATGTGCTGGCACAGTTTAAATGGTGCTACGAGCACCGTGCAGAGCACAGCGATTGCTGCAAGGGAAATGAGGAAACAGGGGAGTTCTCCCGAGCAAAGGGCAATATCCAGAAAATGCTGAACCCACAACCTCTGCTGCTGAAACCAAAATGCCCTGGTGGAAAGCCACCACCACATACAGCAACCAGCAGCTTTGAAGAGGACAGCACATCTGAAATGCACTCAGCAAACAAAGCCCCAGCTGTATGGTGCACTGCAGACAGGATAATCCTGCTATTTTACTCACCTGAGGAAAGTTAGGTTTGGATTTCAAAGGCAGCTTTCCATGGATTTCCATCTTGTAAATTCAAAGGCAAATGGCAATACACTGCTGCAGGTCTCACACCTCCCTTGTGTCCAGGATGGTTCAAGATAACTGAGAGGGAGGTCCCCAGGGCTGGTCTCTGAATACACTGTGGTTTTGGCCTGCTGCAGCATGGTGCAGTATTCAGCGCTACCCAAGACACTCAGTTTTCACCACCAGTACGTCCCACACAAGGTGTGCTCCCGGTGGACTTTTGTTTGATATCGGGGCTGGTCTACCCAACCTCATGGTGTGGTGCTCAGGGAACCGAGACCTTCTGCTCTCAGTGGGTGCCCTGAGGAAATAAAGATTGTGTGTGGCCACAGGAGAAGAAAATAAGGAGAAAATTGGTTGGAGGTGATTTTGGAGACTTGTTTGCCAGGCTTTAATATGTTTTGGATAACTGACAGCTGGCCTTCTATAGGCACAATTTTGTCTCAATTCTTTTTATTTCCTCAGGCAACATTTACCTTTGCCTTTTAAACAAAATACAGTCAGAACCAGACTATCACAGTGCAGACTGATTGACTGCTTTCAGACAGCTCTCCAAGCCTCCTAAACACGTTAAACCACCCTCTTCCTGGTGAGTACCTCCCAGACATTTCAGCATGAATAAGAATGCAGCTCTGCCAGGAAGCATTAGTGAAAACATGATCATTCACAAGAGTCACTCAGTATTTCTGGACTGAAATTATCCACAGCAATATTTTTATAATTCTGGTTTTAATATCTAGTAGTGGGCACAAGAGTCACTCTTTCAGCTGCATAGATAGATTTTCTCATTATCTAACATGGTAATAGGTTTTTCCCTATATTAAGGACCAGTGAATGATTGGTATTTTGGTTTTTTATCCTGGAATAAAATTCAACTTTGTAGAGAAAAGATCATATTTGTGTTTCAGAGTAAAAGGTTGTGGGGCATTTTGCATGTAAAGCTGAATCTTGTGTACAAATAATAAAGAATAAAAAGACAGAGTTTGGCTGAGATATTTAAGCTAAGGGAATGATGGAGTGGAGAGGTTTTTAAGGCTAGAAAGATATATGTGTGGAATATCTAAAATTTTTCAAATCTAGTGAGCAGGAGATAATTTTCCTCCCTTTTTCTTCAAGGGTATTCAAATCACTGCATCTGGATAGGAAAGAGGACTTTGAGAGGTCAGTTAGCAACAAACCCCAACATCTCTGGGCCTGCTGGACCTGCTACAAATATGATGAACTCATAAATGAGAGATCTAGACATGAAGCACTTTGCTATCAGCCTGGGGAATTCAGTACGACACAGTCCAGCAAGCTCATCCATAGTTGCTCTGCACTCCCCAGTACTACTCTCATTCCTCATCCAAAACACAGGAGATTGAGGCTGTAACTAAATCTCAGCATCACAAAAGCAAGTTGCCAGGGCTGGTACATGGTCAGTGAGTCTCTGGTATATATAGATACTCATTGGTATTTGAGGTTTTTTCTACTGCCCAAAGTCTTCAGCAGCTGCACATGCTGGATTTATCAGAGTTTATGAGATATGGCACCACAGAAATTGGTCTGAGACCGCCAGACTATTTACTACCACTCTACCAGAATAATTCATATGTTTATTCCCCATCCTGAATACATCCAAAACTAAACCTCCCAGTGAAGTTGCATTGATTTAAAGCTAAGCATAAATCTGTTGACCCTTGGTAAACCATGCCTTTTCTTTTTCTTTTTCTTTTTCTTTTTCTTTTTCTTTTTCTTTTTCTTTTTCTTTTTCTTTTTCTTTTTCTTTTTCTTATCCGTTTGGTGTTGAGAAAAAGAAAGTAATTTTCCAACCTTATGCCCCAAGCAAATCTCCAGATCCTTTGCATTATGCTGTCCACTCTTTCTCCTGTTTCCCATTTATTTTTATCTCCCAGAATTTTCTACGGTCTCTCCTGCCATTCCTGAAATTTTCTCCCTCCAAGCCTCTTGCACAGGGAAAGCCAAGGATGGAAACGTGCAGGGTTTACTTGTCCCCCTCTAAGCAGGGAGAGCAAACAAAATAAAGCACAGTCCCTACGTGTTCTGTATATCACAGTCCCTACGTGTTCTGTATATCAAAGCCTTTCATCAGTGCACGTGACTCACGCACTGCCCTTGATCCAAAGCTCTGCAGGAGGAGGCAACCCCTGGGTGCTGTACTGCTAGCAGAAAACTGATGGGTTTATTATGGGGCTGCTATTTTTCCCCTTAAGGGTTGATTTTAGTAGGGGGAAATTTTTCCCTAGCTTACTGATGGTTAGATTTTGGAAAGCTTCCCTACTTGGGACAGCCTGAGTAATTTTCAGCTTGTTTTCACCTCCTATTGTTTTCCCATTAAGTTTTTAAGTAGATCACCTCCATGAATATGAGCCTGTGTCATCCCACTGGCTTCTCTGTTCCTTCATCCCTTCCAGACTCTTGGCCACTTTCTGCACTTTGGACAAGAAAAGGAATAGG
Organism: Lepidothrix coronata; assembly: GCF_001604755.1. NCBI lineage: Eukaryota > Metazoa > Chordata > Aves > Passeriformes > Pipridae > Lepidothrix > Lepidothrix coronata. The sequence continues at coordinate 5,357,623 of NW_016690191.1, forward strand.
TCTTTGGTAACCAGAGTTTGTAGAAATCTCTACATTCATTTACTGGCTTATTGCAATGGAAAAGAGATGTTCATACTGTGCATGCATTAATATATTCTGATTAGCCTTGAACAGTGGTAGGAGGAGATAAGCTCTCAACATCTTTCAGAAGTAAACAGCAAAGTGTTAAATTGGTTTAACAGCTTTTGGATGAGTTTAAATGAGGCGTCTTTTTTTTAAAATGACATATTTAGAAAAAAATTAGCCCTTTGGTTCTTTAATGACACATTCACTTATATCACTTAATGTTGCGTGCTCCTTCTTTTACAGGCTTTGCAGTGAAAGTGCTGGCACTGTTACAATCCAAAGGAAAGAACTACTTCCTTAGCTATTCTGCTGATTAGCTGATTTTAAAAGTGCAGATTTTCTTCCTGAAACTCTCAGCTGGATATGGCATCAACAGCAGTCTTTCGTGTAGATCCTCCAAGATTAGTGATAATAATGAATTTTGATGGCCTGGACCACAGAAGTTTTTCTCAAACTATACCATTTCTGTATGGAAAATGGGTCTGATTAAGGTACTTCATCCCACCCACTATGTGTTTTCCTCACAGCTTCGAACATTCTCTGCAGACAGCAGATAAAAGGATTTTGTCCATTTTGTCAACATCATGCAGTATCAGTCTCCAGTCTGCCTAAATGTCCCATATACACTGGGGCTGGGCAAGCAGTCCTGCACTGATGGAAAACGTATGGAGACATTTGACAGTGTCAAAAGAGAAGGCTGGAGGCAGGACTTGGGTTTTGTCACAGCTCTTTCCTTGGGAGGGTCCCAGACCTGGTGAGAAGAGGCTGGTGGGTGGCAGCTCTGGCACTGACTCTGCTCCTGGCAGGGCTGTGATCTTGGGAACAGGCACAATGACATGATGCCCCTGGTCTCTGAGTTCTGCACTGAGCAACAAACAAAAGAAAAACCCAAGCCCCACAAACCAATTAGGTTAAAAATGTTGTCCCCTGCGTGAGGGAGTATTTATTGGGTCCTGAGAACTGCCAAGGTTACAAAATCCAGATCTCCCACAGGGAATTACATAGTCTGTACAAATTTCTACTCCATCATACTTTTAACAAGAAAGTATCAGTTGGTATTTTTAAGGAATACTGAGGATAAGAGAAGTAATCTCCTTTTTATTTTTTATTTATTTGGAGGTTATAGATTTATAAAAAAGCAATTGGATAAATTGGATGAATAAATGTATCATCTATATTTTTCCCTGTCCTCTTTAAAATGTCAATAAGAAGATGGGAGTTTTTTCCATGCCTTTTAGGAGATTATTTCACAGAGATTTTTTACTGTTTCTTAGCTCAGACTTTTCCTTCTGTCATTTTTATTTTGCTCTCCTTAGCATCACATTTTTGTACACACAAAATAATTCTTTTCTGTCTGAACACAGTAACCATAACACTAGTCATTACTCAGTGAAGGTGTATATATTTAGTTCATCATCTTTTCCCATAAATCAATCTTTTCAACTCCAAAATCATTTTAGCTGCTCTTTGAATTGTGTGCAATTTGGTTTCTTCCTGGTAATGAGGTGGCCCAGAACTGAATGCTGTATTCAAGGCAGGCTGCCACCAAAGTAATGGGAACCAGGATGATTTTCATTATCTGCTGTTTGACACAAACCTTCATGTGAATACGTTGCAAGAAAAGGTCTGTTCTTGCAAATGTAATAGTGCTAAAAACATATATAATCTTTATTCTCTGCATTTACTGTTGGGGCTTCCAGCAATGTGCGTTTCCTGGATTGTCTTATTTTCCAGTCCTGAAGCTTTGCTCATTAACAACAACAAAAAAAGGGTGCGGGGGAGGGGGGGGGGGAATTTGGCCTTTAGATCCTATTTCCAGATGTCAGTGTCCAGGTAGCTGAGGACTGAAATATGAGAGCTCTCCTCAAAACTGTGTACTTCTGGTGCAGGTACAACTGTAATTATTTTAGCAGCTTGATCCACTGTCCCCTCACTCGGAAGTATCAGCTCTGCACTCTAGATGAGCTGAGATGTTTTATTACTCATTTGAAGGAATTAGTAGAGAAAGTAAGAATAAAATCAGAGGCTGATTTTCTTTATGCTCCCTCCACCTCTCCTGAGCTGATCACACCAGGCAGATGAGACATGGATCTCATTCTGTCCGTGCGTGACTTTTGCTACAGGGACTTGAGTAGCCAGGAGGGCTCCAGTGTCCCACCTTTGCTGTATCACAGTCTCTAGGTCTTCCTCAAAGAAGGTCCTGTTTGCAGCAGAACAACTGATGGAGAGAAACACCCACCTACATTCAAACTGTTTCCACTGGTGGGGGTCCCACCCCACTCCTTAGCCAAGGAGTACACAATTACCAACTAATTAGTGAGAAATGAGTGATAAGCTGCATCCCCCAGAAATGCATCAGGCCCTTCTTTCAGCAGTGCTTGGCCAGCAGAGAATGCACTGGCTGAAAATTACTCTTCTTAGTACAAAAGCCAGCGCAGATTTTTCTGTAATTCAGGTTTACGTAAAAGACAAAGGCCAAAATCAGGCATGTAGCAGGGGTGAATCTATCCCATGCTCTTCCCTCTCTCTAACATGGTCTTGTCACTGCCTGCCAGGCAGGGAAATGCTGTTGGATTGCAGTGAGGGGATGGCATTCACAGCTGCAACACTTGCCCAGAAAGCTCAAGGTCTGGCTTTTCATTTCTGGCCTGGCTTCTTTCTGGCCACACAGGGAAAAACCCCACAGGGCTGGATCCTTCTCCAGGTACTACCCAAAGTTACAGTCTCACATTAGCATTTCTGTAACTGTGGTCCTGGTTAGGAGTGCCAAGGTCCAGGAGGTTATAACCTCTTTACTCCTTAAATCCTGCCCTGTGCAGATCACAGTCTCCTTGGCTGCACTGGGACATCCACACAAGGCAGTGAGCTGGTCCAGAGGAGAAGATGGCCTCTGACTAGCTCTGCTGCTGTGGGACTCTGGGTGCAGATCTGTACCTTAGAGATAACCTCCCAGGGCTAATTCCCTTCCTGAAAACTGTTACATGGACTGAAAACACGTCCTGTTTTCTGTGATGTGTTCTCAGTAAGACTGAGATCAGCAGAGGACTGAAGTTGCAACATGCAAATAAAAAGTGAGCTCAACACCACTGCCACATTCTGGACTTATCTTAGGCCCCTTCACGGAGGGAAGGTTGAACTCAGCCTTGCTCCTGACACCTTACAGGTCTCAGGCTTCCTTTTGCATTATCCAGAATTCCTGTTCCTCCTTGTTCTCCTGGAAATGCAACATTCAGCTTCCTCAGCTCCAGCTCATCTCAGGTCACTCGGCTCAAGCCAAGCTCTCGGCTTGAAGCATTTATGGATCCATTTTTATGGTAGAGCCATCACATAAATACAGCACCAAGTTCTCCTTATGGCCATCTGGGGACTTGGTAGCCAGTCTAACAGCCCTGTTATTTTGATGTTAAATAGAGCAGTCAGAGTAGAGCAAAAACAAAAATCAAAACCCAAACAAAACAAGGAACCCCCACTGTACACAGGGTTTCTGAAACATTATTTCCTTCATTCACGTGCTGGCGAGACAACGGTCACTCCCCATCCATCCCCGTTCCTCGCATCAGCGACGGAAAAGAGCAAAAGTCAATAGCAGGAAAGGAGAATCAATGCAAACAGAAATGGCAAGTTTTGTTTTAAAAGATTTTGGCAGAGGGGTTTTAAAAAATGATGCCATCTGTGGTATTTCTCTACATCGACAGCATGTGCTGTGGATAATGCCAGTCCCACATCAATAACATCTGCTAATGCCGCTCTCCGAGCGGTGTAATCAATCCTGCCCAGCAGGCCCCGGGGTAGAAAAGTAAGCTCACAAACTGCGCCTGCCATCTGCACCCCACCCGCCCTCACCCCAACCTGGCAGCCCTCACCCAGAGAGCCCAGTGAGGCCATTGCTCAAGGCATGAGGTATGGGGCTCTGGGCAGGGCAAGGCAGAGGGGTGTTACCCTACAGCGATGCCAAACCCCACCATTTAGTTTATTTTGAGCTTTCCAATCTTGAAGAGAAGCAGCAGCTTCCCACAACCATCTTTGCACATCTGTCCCCAGCTGGGACAACGTGGCTCATGTGCCATGGCAAATCCCACATGCCACTAGAGGGTGGTCACCCAGGAACCCTGGCACGTCACAGGGCAGAGCTGGACTGTCCAGCTGTCAGTCTCACCCATCATAAAATACCCATTTTCCTGCTAGAACATTTTGTTTGCTTTACCTTGGTCTGCACCAGGAGTGCTGGGAGCACGGTGCCTGTCACACTGTGCAGCAATCCCCAGATTCCCAAAACCAGGCTCTCCAAATACATTTATATAATGTTGCCATTATGGGTGATTCCTTTGAATTTGATAGCAGAAGTCCTTGGACAGTAGCAGAAAGGAGGTGGGACAGGAGGAGATGCATTTTCTCCTGGGACTGGCTGGGCTTGTAGCCTTCAGCATACAGCCCTTAAAGCATCCATAAGGGCTTGTGAAAGTAATGGGGATTAGGTTAAATTAAAGAAAAAGTGAGAAAAGCATGCATATTTGATAAAAAAATCCTAATATATGGAAGAACTGGCTTCCTTCTAGTCTCATTTAATATTGCTTTCTACAGAAACACTGGGCTGAGGTGCTGGGGGAGGGTGAAAACATAAAGTCCTCGATTCGAATGGAACATTTCACCCAAATTAAAAGGAACAGCTTTTCCCTGGAGCCTGAATGTGTTTGACAAATAGCATAATTTTATAAAAAAGGTTTTAGATTCTTTAGACCTGAAAATAGGGAGTTCACTTTGACATCTATTTTTAGCCAGATTGTGAGCATTTATTGCTTTTTTTCCACGTACAGATAAAGCAAATGCTCCCCTCAGAGTTGTTTGCTTTCAATAGCGCAGAGCCAAGCAGTTGTTTTAATTAGAAGGTTTTCTATAGACAAGGACATTTCCCTAATACTTTTCCTGCATCAAGACTGAACAGAACAGGAAACTTGGTGCAAAAATTGCTGAGGGTTATCCAAGACAACAAATACAGCCCGAAATAAAGGGAAACACAGCTGGTACCCAACCCAGAGCCCAAGCATCCCTAATGTCCATCGGCGCTATCATAAATGGAAACTTCTGTCCATCTATCAAGAAATTCAGTGTTCACAATGTCACTGAGTCCCTCTGCCTATCTCTGGTAGCAGCATCACAGCAGTATTGGTAAGGCACAACCTTAACAGTCGTGCCACCAACACAAGCACCATTTTGGCACTTGCAGGAGTCTAGCCGGATAAAATGAAGCAAAAAGAAGGAGAATGGCATGGTGAATGTGGTTAGATAAAGTCTCATTTGTCAAAGAACAGTTGAGGAAAAAGGCTGATGTATTCCAGGCTGTTGTATAGTGTATTACAGAAGCAATCTATTTTCGTTCTGCTATTATGCCATGGAGAATTCATCTCTCTGCAACAGTAGAAGTGATAAAGGAAAAAATTGGCCCTTTTCCTGTAAATTGACTCCAGTACTTTGGGGTGGGTTGTACTTGCTCTCCCTGCAGCTGAATGCAAGCCTGTGTATTTCCAAGGGAATAGTGGAAGCCAAGGTGCTCTTGAAGATGAAGTGCAAAACTCAGTGACCTGGGACAAGAGAAAAAGTCTTGAAAATTATCAGCTCGAGCTGACATCTGAACCACAAAGTAAATCAAACACTCGGAGGTTTGAAAAGGTCAAAAGGCTTTAGGAAAGATAAAATCACTTGCCAACAAGCTTCTTATTTAGAGTCTTGATTTTCTTCTTTTTTTAAATATGAAGAAATATTTCCAGGAAGATGATACAAATTCAATGTCAATGTTTGGAAGAAGAGAAGGCCAAAATTCTCCATCTGAGATGACTGAATCTTTAGGTGCTGGAAGACATGATGCCTTTGATAACAGCCAAGAGAAGAGCATCTGATGCATTCCATATCAGAGACACTGCCTCGTGCATGAGGGGAAGCTCTTTTGGATTGTACCTTATAAGAAAGGTCTTGAAATTATACAAAGCAAAAGCAAGTATTCTGCCTTCAACCCATTTGTGCAGTCATATCAGAATCTAGCCTAGACCCACAAATAAAAAAAGAGGTTTGGAAAATGTGGGCTTTTTCCCCCCTTTTCTATCCCTGGCATGGTCCTCAGCCATAGGCATGGATCCCACTGTACCATGGAGTGACTCAGGGTAGCCAAGAGGCTTTATCCTGAAAAATATGTACAGATGCATCTGCTGTTGCCCAGCAGCTGCAAGATGCACACCCTGGACATAAAGAACAGCTCTTTATCAATGCAAGGACAGGTTCGCTTGTCTACTCCTGGGGCAGAGATGATGTTTTTTTGTTTTCTATCAGTAAGCAGGAGAGGAAGCCATCCTGGAGGTCTGAGCCTCTTATGTCCACTGGGAGAGTCACTCCCAGCAGGGAGGGTCAGCAGCATCTGCGAACCTGATGCTCTGGGGCTGCAGAGGATGAGGTGACCCCTGGAAGGCTTTGGGAAACTTCAAAAGCAAAAACCCCAAAATCATGGGGAGGAAAAAAGAGAGCAAGAAATCTGAAGAAAGAAGACAGAAAACAGAGAGGGCAAATAGTATTAGAATAGAACACCAGCTGCATCTGTTCCTGCTCTCTGTAGTGGGGCAACAAGAGAGGGGATGCGCATTTGGGGGGTGAGTGTGGTAGGAAGGGAGCTGTGGTTGCTCTTCTGGCTGTGAGAACCTGCCACACGTGTCCCCTGGGAGATGCTGAACCAGCAGTGCAGCCTCATTTCACTGAACAAAGAGGGAAAAGCAGGGAAAGCTGCCAAGGAGGGAGAAGCATGGAGGGAACAAGGCTCTGAAGCAATGGGCAGGGAGAAGACCCACCAGTCCCTGCCTGACCTCTGCTCTTCCCTGAGGCACTCAGAAAAGCCACCAGTCACACAAGGGTTGCAGTGATGTATCGTGTGGGGGACATCCTCTGTGGAAAAGGATGGTGCTGTTTACATGATTTACAGCGAGATAGGGTGATTTATAATAATGAGTAATGAATTCATACATGTGGTAACTGGTGCACAAACCTAACACCCTAACAGCAGAGCGCTTGCTTCAGGCCTGTCTCCCCATACATCCCTTTCCCAGCACTGCCCTGCTAGTGCCTTTGGTAATGTTTAATATTTATGCAGCACAGGGTGCCAGGAGAGGGGTCACACCAAGGCTGTGCCCACTGGGTTGCCACAGCCCATGAGACACTGTGAGCCCTCCCTCCCACCTCGTGCACCTCCATCATCTTCTGCATTTGTTCCACAGGGCATGCAAGCACCCCAGCAGCCTCCTTTCTATCATTTTAATGATGTTTTTTATTTACTGGATGTTGGCAACATGCTCAGTGCTGCAGCAGGGTCAAAACGAGCTTGATGCCGCTCCCATGACACTCAGCTGGACAGGCCAAGGTAAGTGGAAGGTACTTGAAAACACCAAGGAAACAAATGGCCCTTTGATTCTTCCCATGGGGTATGAGGGCCCCAGGGATGGCACAGCCTTGAGTTCTGACTAGCTGTCTTGGAGCCCCATGATGATGGTGATGATGGTGATGGGCACAGCTCAGATGCAAGTCCCACATCCTGAGTCTGAAGAACAGGGAGAAACCTCCCCAAAGAGCTGCAGCCTGTGGTCCCACAGGGACTGGTTATTTACTGAGTGTTGATAATTCAATTCTTGTGTGAATGAAAGGGAAAAGCAACCAAAAAAATGAGAGGTTTTGGAAGAGAGAGAGTTTCCCACATTCTGGCTGTCCTGCTAACAGTTTGGGAGATGGTTTAAGTGAGCGCTGCTGGAGCCTGAGGCTGTTCTTAAATCTCAGAAGATATTTTCAAATACTTTTCCAAGTTGACTGGGTTGTTGCATCCTGATTTGCATTGCAGACATTTACACTTCTGCTCCACGTTTTCCAGTTTTTTCTTATGAACACTGTGTGGAATGAAACAGGCGTTTTCAGCTGCACTAATCGTAATCTAATTTCAGACAGGTTGGTAAGGTAAGGTCAGCATTCTGTCAATGACAAATTTAATGAAAATAAAGGTCCAGACACCGAAATGTTATGGAACTGGATAAGGCTTTTTGATTGCTGTCATTACAATTGATAGTTCTATTCAGTCACTTGAAATTTTATTGATCTTTTTTTTCCCAAGCACTCTACCTTAAACTTATTTTTCATTTCAAGAAATCAATACTATGGATCCTTTGACACAAGGCATGCAACATTCTGCCACAATATGTATTTCATGATGGAAGGAGCTGGGATTATTTTTCTCTGCTCACTTCTTTCATCATGAAAACAAACTGAAAATCTCAGTTACTTATAAAAATACAAATCTGGAGAAAACTTCCTGCCCTTGATTCTCTGCACTAGATCACCTGTGCTAATGCCTGCCGTGAAGATGTTTTTCCTGAAGCCCTGCTGCTGGTGGAAGGCAGAGCTATGAGTGTGTGATGAGGTTTGCCTAACAGCTTTGGTAAGTGGAAATTTTTTCTTCTTCTGTCTGCTTTTCTCTTTTTTTTTTTTTTTTTTCCTTCTCAGTTCTGCTTTCTCAGGCACAGGTGGAAAATCTTGCTTTGCAATTTCATCAAGAGAATGGAAAAAATGGGTTCTCCATGGGCAAAGGCTCTGGGCTGGAGTTCCAGGTTATGTCCCTGCTGTGAGGGCAGATGGACTCGGGGTCAGGGTACACGACAGGTAAAAAATATGGGGTGGTGAAGTGTTAGCAGGGATTAGTCTCTGTGGAGCTGCCTGGTGAGACAGGTGGGATGGGGGTGGGTGAGGAGACTGGCCCACTGGAGACAGTTTGTTGACTGTAGGGATCAGTCTGCACCCCCTCCCTCCCCAAAAGGACACTTTGAAGCCCACATCCAGCAGCCCCGGGCTGGCCTTTCAACACCCACCCAGCCACACCTCACTGAGAGCACGGCCAGGCTGCATCACCTGAGCTCAGGTGGCTCAGAGCCAGGAAAGTCTGGGATTTTGGGCAAAATGTGAGCAGCAGCAGAACGTGCTTACCTTCATTACCAGCCCTGAGTGGCTCTTTGCATTTGATGGATGAGGGACATCCAGTTCCCAACTTTCCCATCATGTCTACACGCTGTATTTTTCCTAGTAAATGTATAATTTTCAAAGTTTTATCCAGGCTTGAATAACACCCACCACTTTCCTCTGTTAGGAAGCTCTAGGGAACAGAAAGAAGCAGATGACTCCTCTGGTCAGCTGAGGTCCTTTGAAACACCCTGTACTGTGGATCCAGCCACCCTTCTGACTGATAAATAATTTAGTTCTGGGTGTTATGAATCCCTGGCTTTTTATGAGTATAGAAATTTATTACAAGTACAGAAAGTCTCACCTTTATCAATAATTAAAGTTGGTTACACATGACAACTTTGGTGAATGATCTGAAATTTAAGTGAAAAAATGGAGTATTTGTCTCTCTTTTTCAGAAAAAAAAAAAAAGAGAAAAGAGCGTTGACAGAGTGATAACAATGTAAGAGCACATAGGAGGGGTGAGTGGACTACATCTTTCTTCTAAGTATCTCTCTGACCTGATGGATTTGTGACTACAGCTCTGTAATTTTGAGGTAAATGAATTCAATTCAGAGAGAAGCAAGAGTGGAGGAGGGAAGCCTGCTGTCAGCATTTGTATAGGTGCAACAGGTATAAAAAAACAATATCCAGCATCCATATCTTATTACACCCACCACTAAACCAGAATGCTATTAGTAGTCATGGCACAACAGAGAACAGGAGGGGAGATAAAGAAAGAAAAGAAATCAGGATTGATGTTCTCTTCCTGTATTTGTTATCTTACAGAAACCACCAGCAGAATACAAATCAACCTACCCCATGCACAGGAAGGTGGGATCCTTCAAGACTCTTGTTTTATGGATGAAATAAATTCAGTCATTGGGGGATGAAAGGCTCTAAAAAAGTAAAGAAAACTTCACCTTTTGCATATCTTTTTCCTCTGGTCAAGAGCTTCCAGAGACTGGTGTGAAGGGAAATGCCAACAGTGGCCCAGCTAAAAATGGTCACAATTTTCCCCTTATGAGAAGAAATGCTCCCATAGATTTCTTCTACTCCTTTCATGGCAATTCCTTTCTGGAGATGAAAGTGAAATGGCACTCAAGGAATTTTTACTCATTTGCAAAGAAAAAAGGAAAAAAAAAAGGGGAAAAAAAAGATTCAAAAAAGGTAACAAGCTGGGTAGGGAAAAGTATGTGACCAAAAGTGGAAAAAAATATGTTCTTCAAGTTTCAGCAGAGACTGACAGTCTGCTTCTTTCCAGTTTGCAGTTTTATACCTGAAAACACAAGTTTATATATTTTACAGATCAAATCAGCTATTGTTACACTCTGAAGGAGTCTGTATTTTCCTGAGAATGTAAAAACACAGCAAGCACCAGGCTGGCGAAGCGATCCCACCTCATCACCATCTCCTGTTCTGCACTGGCAGCATTGCAGAGTTATTTCCCACATTATACCTCACCTTGGAAAGCAAGAGAGATTTCACAGCTATCTATAGACTGGGCACAGTAGCAGGAGCTGAAGTTGAACTGAAAAGCTACCTAATATATTCCTTTATTCATATCTCCAGTAGATTAACATAGACATCTCAACCTACAGCTTTTCAGGCTTCTGCCCTTTGCTGGAACATACTGATTTACAAGGTGGAGTCAAGAAATTGGTTGTTACAATAATACTCCTCATAAGCCCACAGCTCTTAAATTTCCATCATAGCAATTATCCCAGAGGTAGTGGGATTCTTGGGGTTCCAAATACATCGTGCCCAGAAGGCGATTTCTCTGTGAAATCAAACCACATTCAAAACCAAAGGGCACTTTTCAGATCGGTGATGAAATTCTTAATTATGCTGCACCAACCACAGCACTGCTAGGGAGAAGCAAATTCTCTTACAAATTATGCACATACATCAAAACCACCCTCTGTTTCAGAGACAAATGCCCAATCAATCCGATCTATTTTGCCATCTACAGCAGACGCTGCATCAGGCTATTTTACAACTATAAATTTTAATATGTCTTTCCTCACTGTAGTCAGTCAACTTGTGATTATCCAGACTCAGGGAGGGAGCTGAACTAACCCAAATAAAGTGAAGCACAGTTGAACAAAATTGATGTAAATCAGATTGTGGAAATAAATGTTTTATTTTCTATATTAATCTCAGCAAAAACTGGAGTGATGATGTAGAGAAAGGTCAATGACAGGAATAAAATTGTTTTATTTTTGGTGTAAAAGAGTTCATTTGCAACTGGATAACTTGCCCATGCATAATTAAGAGTTGACACTGGCTATATTGCAAGCTAGGAGAGAGATTCAAGGAAAAAGCAAAGTTGATTTTGTTTCAGTCTTTGCTAGGACTTGCTCCTTGGCCCAAGTGATAAATTAAGACAGAGCTGGGATACAATTTACAGCTCTGTCCCCTGGGCAGACTTTTCAGAGAAAGGATAGCAGCGATGGAACAGGCGTAATCCTGATCGCTTGGCAAAATGTAACCTGCTTCCAAAACAGAGGGGCAAGGCCACAGACGGGGGTTTAAATAAAACCAGCTTGTGAGAGAAAGATCTACAGCTAAGTTGAAGCTGCAGCCAGTGCTCAGCCGGGTGGGTAGGACGGACCAAAGGCAACGGATTCATCAGGAGAAACGGATCGAAGTAACCATCATACAGTTCTTCTGGTGCTACAGCATGCACATATAGGAGATGCAGATAATGGTTAGAAGAAATTCTGTACATTCAATAATCATCCTTTTCTGTACATTCAATAATCTCCCTTACGGGGATTTGATTTCCTATTCCATCTGAATCGTATTAAAGATAGCACATAGAATAAAGATTGGGGTCCCTCATTCTTTTATGCCTCTGAACACAGATGGAATGCTAGAAAACAATAAAGCTCCTTTCCCTTTTTTTTTTTTTCCTTCCCTATTTACTTAAAGGAAAAGGTGCTTCATAGTAGTTTTCAGATTAAGAAAGAAAACAGGTATTTAAAAAAGAAACATATTCCTCTTGGGTCACTCTGAAAAGCTGCCTCATTATTGCCTAGAACCAATGGAAATAGAGCTGGCATGTCATCAAATCCTTAATACAGCATTAGATCTAATTGAATCTTTTGCATCTATTTTTAATGAGCAGCTTGTTTGTTTAATGTGACGGCTACATAATTATGAGTATGCGTTTGTTCTCTGCTTGGGACATATTGGTTCTAATGCAATGATATTTAATTATTACCTCTCAAGGAATTATAAGAAACAAGCTGCCAAGCTTGAAAATGCAGTGAAATATTCCTTGTTCATTAGACTGAAGAGCCTGTACCCCACTATCTATGAGGTGTCCCTGAGGGGACCGAGCCTTTCATCTCGGGTTTCTCCATCAGCATTTAGCACTGGAGCTTTGTACAGAAACCAGCTCGATACCAACATATGCAGATATATTAATGGGTGAGTCTTGCCATAAAATGAATTAAAATCCTCATACTAAATGTGCAATAGCTCAGTGCAGCAATAGTGAGCCATAGCAATGAGGATGCAATCCAGCTGTTGAGACAGAAACAAGAGCACACATCGGGAATGCACATCTGTTTTCAAAGAAACAGCATCATCTGTTTTCCTTGCAGCCATGTGACACTATTTCTGTCTACTCCAGAGCCCAGAAATGGCTTTAAAAAGCCACCAAGACTCCTGCTGGGAGCTGTCTGTCCCAATTTCCATCCCCCAGGCCCAGGACTCGACATGCTATCCCTGCCACATGTCACTGCTCAGCATCTCCTCCGCTCCGCTCCAGCAGTTGGTTGTTGCTGAGGGAGGTGACAGGAGTGGAGGTGAGGGAATTATTGCTGGTAATAACATCCACAGCAAATCTAGCCTTCTTGCCACACTTTGTTTTAACCAAACCTGTGCCGTATGAAGGGATCAATCACTTGTAAACTCCCCTAGTGCTCAAGCTGAAGAGTGGCTCCCAAAGCCCCTGTGCCTGGCTTACAGTGGTGGGTTTCGCCTCTTACTGCTTCAATCACAGTTGCCTGTTCCCCAATAAAATTAATAAAACTCCTTAAAGATGCAAGTAATTAATCTTTACCCTCCTTTCAACCCCACCTCAGAAGGAACAGCCTATGCACCTTGACTTGTTCTTTTTAACTGCTATCAGTATTTGCATTTTCACTAAAAATGGCTTTTCCCACATTTTTGCCAAAGGGCTGCGTGCTGTGCCTTTACCCTTCCACCCAGCCCTTAGCCAGCAGCACTCCATGCAGCAGGGCTGAACACAGGTCATTTCTCAGCCAGACAATTTGCCATTCTCTCTCTTTATCCCATTACTCTTCCCTTTAGTGTAAGCCTCCCTCACACGTGACCCCATCAATAATGTGAGCTGAGCGCAGAGCTTCCTTCCAAAAAAATAGCTGTGGATCCTCACTGCTAATGCTTAGCCAGCCTTGCCTAAACAGAATGACTATTTGGGGGCTGGTTGCAAAAATGCCTAGTTTTCCATAACAACGTGTCCTGCCTACTCCATTCCTGGGATGCAGCAGTGGCAGAAGTTAATTGGAGAGCGGTTGGGGAATATCATTGCTCTGCTGACATGAATAACTGCAGATTGCCATTATTTCCAGCAGAGTTACAGCGCAGTCCCCACAAATAACTGTACAATTGACTTAGATAAACCCTGTTATTGTTCTTCAAATATTTTCTAGATAACAGGAGCCATCGTTGCAAGGGATTTCAGAGGCACGCATTAACAAAATTAAAGATTTAGGGCTGAGCCAAGGTCAGAAATCTCATTGACATTAACAAATCAGACCTCGCTACTTTATTCATGCAAGACAAACTCCAGGTAACCCCTGAAACTTTTTTGCCCACAGGAGGTAAGAAGGATTTAGCCAGCGAGACACCACTGGACATACACAGCTTCAGCTTTCTTACAGACTGTGCACAAATGGTAACCCAAGGGACATCCGGAGCAGCGGATCTACATCTTCGGATAGGAGAACGAGTAGATCATTCCAAGATAGGAAAAATCCATATGGACTAAGGATGCAAGTGTTTGGAGGAAAACAGGGCTGACAAAATCCACTTTTATAATTTCCATTACTTGTTCCAGCTTAGAACACCACTGCAAGGGATTTTTTAATTTTTTCTTTTTTGAAGTTGCACATTTTGTCCTTCCAACTGGAAGAAAGGCAGAGAACAGGAGGAGGAGGAGAAGGGACAACATGGACTAAAACACCAGCTTGGGTTGGCAGTGAAATATCACACTCAAATGCCTGAATAACCCACAGTGAAGAGAAGATTAGACAAATGAACAATAAAACTGACTGTTCTATCTTGTCATCAATGGATAGGAAAGTAATGAAAATCTCATGAAAGATAAATGGTAAAGTTAGTTTAAAAAGGATTTAATGAAAATAAAAGAGGATGAGTGCTCATTCCAGGCTGCTGATTTATATTTTTTGTATTTTAGTCTTCATAACCAAGTTCTGTCTCGTTAGTCATTAGAAGTTTAACACAGGGTTACACGTTCAGTCAAAATCCAAGTAGCTTTTAAAACTTTGAAGGAGCACAATGCTGCATTTTGAAAGATTAGCAAGGATGTCCTTGGCTGGGTCCTTGCATACTAAAAAGTGAAGTTCAAACCTGGGTTTTTCTTGCTGGATGGGGGATGGGGAATAATTCAAACCATCACTCCTTTTCTTTTTTCCCATTGAACTTGGTATAATGTAAAATTATACCAAACTTGCAACGAAATGAGTAAAGGTTTACAAAGAATTAGCTAGAAAATGAGTGGCTCTTGTGAAGATGAAACATGTTCCAAAATTAGCTGAGGGAGGTTTTTTTAATTCTATATTCTTTGTCTTTCAGCTGCTTGCAGATTTAGAAAGAATGAGCTAATTTTTCCCACTTCTTCTCCTCAATATTTTTCCACAGTATAAATAATACATAACAATAACAATATTGGTTTTATTTGGAAAAAGTGGAATCTGTCTTGCTGTCAGAGCTGGGTTGGAGGCAGCCACAATGTGGATGAGGGTTATGCACCATGATGAAACCCTCATGTTAAACAGTGAGGACCACAAACAAGCAAACTCACCCTTGGCTAGATATGCTGCAGGAACATCCATAAGGTGATGCATAGGGTGTGTGACCTTTCAGATGGGTAAAAATACGCAAAAGTCCTTTATAAAGCAGGAGGCACAATACAAAACACAGCCCCAGGCTGCCCATAGTCACTTTGCCAGTGACTCAGCACCGAAACTCAGCCTCTCCTAGACCTGACCAGATAGCACAGTTCCTCTGACTCATCCCCAGAACAACAGCAAGGCTGCCAAAATGCGAGTGGGGTGTTGTGACAAAGGTACCACACACCAGTGGTTGGGGCAGGACCAACTCACCCACTCCCTGTGGGAAAGGGCAGCAACTTTTCACGGCCACCACTGACCTGGGCTGAACACAGACCTGGGAGTGAGTAGGTCATCATCTCTGCAGGGGCACAGGTGAGATGGGGCTGCTGCAGTGGCCAGTCAGGGGCTAATTAGCTAATAGTAATAAGCCAATAATTCATAGAAATTGGCGAATTAGCTAATAAGTAATTTAGAGCACTGAAGCCCCTGTCAGCTCCCTGGTTGCAGTGAGAGGGTATGGATCCAGATGCCTGTAGTTTGACAGCAATGTCCTTGATCTATTTAGCTATACAAATAAGTAAACAAATTCACTACACTCATGTGCTTTCTTTCAGAAATGAATGGGAATTTTCCACAGTCAGACCAGGAGCAAACCTCTACTCAAGGTTTCTTCCCGTGCACGTCTCCAGGACTCCTGTGTAACACAGGATCCTTCTTCAGCCTCTGCTTGTATCTCTGAATCTCTGCTGCCATAAAGCAGCTGCTAGAGCTAAGTGACTTTCTGCACCAGTGGTCCTCTCGTGAGCAACACTGATTTTTCTTTCCTTAGCAACTGAAGATGCAGGGTCTGACTTCAGTCAATTGATTTTGATGGGGATTGCATCCACTCGCACAGGGAGGAATTGGATGCATCACAAGTATCTCAGTCCCTAAATGAACAATTGTACAAACAGCAAGGACGCAAAGGCAACACATTCCAGGCTGTCGCAGGTAGCGGTAACAGTCAATCACCTGCAGGAAACGACTGTGTTACAGTAAATCCTCCTGTTCAGTGGAGTGAAACTATCCTGCTCTTGGCTTCTTCGAAGGCAAAGAAGCAACTGAAGTAATGACTTGATGAAACTTAGGTGGGCTCCAGTTTCCCATGGGAACATGTTACATGGTAACTTCACAGTCCGTGACCAAAATGAGTGAACGCTACCTTGGCAAAGTGAGTGCTTTTAGATAGAAAGTCCCCTGGGGCCTGCTCACTGTTCTGAACTCTTATTCAGATGCATCAGTATATATAATCAGAAGCTGCTTTTGCTGGGTGTATATTTCCACAGTGGCTTGACCTTGCAGCCAAGATCTCGTTTCCAAAAAACAGCCCAACCATCACATCCCATACAGTGAAGGTGGCCCGTGTCCTGTGACAGTCATGCCGTGCTGTGAAGGGGTTGACCAAGCACAGCCACATCCCAGCTGATCAACAGATGTGGAGACTTGGCCATGAATCTCATAGAGCCCTTTGATGGGTTTCTGGATACTTTTAATCCTAAAAACACAGTGGCTGCAACCAGGAGGCTCTCAAATATTACAAGTATGGCAGCCAGTTGTGTTCCCTCTTCTCCATCCCCTACAAGCACTGTGGGTTTTCTTCCCTGGTGCAGGAGGAGCAAATATATTACCCACCACAGCAAATGCCAGCCAGATAAACACAGGCTCTTCTCAGGCCCTGGTGAGTAGGGCACATCTCTCCCCAGAGAATAATCTCCCAGCGATCGACACATAACACTGAAAGACAAATGAGAATGAAAAAGCCTCTCAAATTTAATAGCCTCCATGAATTACACTGCCTTTCGTCTACATGGACTGTCACTCTTTCCATTAAAGAGTCACTGACATCAGTAATCCATTTTAAGATTTATAGACGTGGAGATTTATAGACTTACTGTTCTTATCTGCCTTTTTTCCCCCCATGCATCTCCATGGCCCCCAAAAGGTGGGATTCTATCCAAAACCTGTGCCCTGCATCTGAAAATAGAAACCTGTGATAGGATGGCAACAAAAGTAATAATGCTGATAAGGATAGCAAGGATGATAACATGGAGGGGGAAGTGGGAAAGACAACAAGGACAAGAAAGGATAAAAGATGAGCGCAAGAAATAAGAGAGGGGTAATCCAGATTTTAATTTATTTTTCACAATTCTCACTCTATAAATCCCATAATTTCTTGAAAGAAAGAAAGAAAATAATTAGGTTAGTTTTCCTCTCTGGTCATTTTTCTACTGAGGAGGTGAAAAAAAAAGCTTGCATCCTTGAAGTAAATGTATTCAGATCTCACTTTTGCATCCAGGAAGGCCACTTTACAGTGCTCACAATAAAGAATATGCTCAGGTGGGAGTATGCTGACATTACAAAGTATCTTCAAA
>NW_016690191.1:5375606-5408337 GCF_001604755.1 Lepidothrix coronata
TTCTGTCTACTGCTTTGTATATTTGTATATGCTCATTTGTAAGGAGAACTAGGACAAAGCTTTTCCTGAGTTTTGTTGCTGTGTTGCAGAAAGCTGCAGTATTTGGTGAGCTACCAAGGAAAACACTTTGGTACAAATGGCTATGGTGCAAATCAATGGATTTGCAGGCAACACCATCCATGTACATCAGAAATAAGGCTCTCTTCCCAAATTCAGCTTTACTTAAAGAATAGTGAACTGTGGGGACTGAATGTGTAATGCATTCTAATTAGCCTCCTCTTAAGCACAGCCATTACCACAGGCATGGACATATTGGAAGCTGTGTCTGTGCTGATCCTTTACACCATGCATATGTGACAGCTGCCAAAGTAATTATCAGCACAAATTTCATTTTCTATTTGTATTTTCTAGCTAGAGACAGAGAGAAACTAATGGTGGATTAATTTTGCTGTGCTCTTGGGGAAAGGCAGTCCTAGGTCTCATTTTACATTGTTCCTTCTCAAGCTCTTCAGCAGACAGGGCTATGACCCACGAATTCAAGAGCTGTTCTCTTATGTGTTACACAGGAAGGAAATCATGATGCCAAAGTTGTTAAGAGTCTCCTCCTTGAACAGTTTCCTAAATAAGTGCCCTGGGCTCATTGCCTTTAATAATCCCTTTACTGCATGTCATTAATATGTGTGTATTTGTCCTCCAACAACACTATTCTCTTGCAAAACAGTTCCTATACTGGATCTTCTATGCACATTGCCTTTTGTGTGGCACAACAGCTATCTGAAAAATAAAATTCAACATGGCAGAAGTGTATATAATGGGAGTTTAGTGTACTTAGTGCTCTTGACCCATCTTTAAGGTGACACCAAACAGAGGTCACTTCATGGAGACCTTGAAAAGAACCGGGGTGCTCAGCTGCAGCCAAGTTCCTCCTCTCTGGGAGATGCATTACTGTATTTTAAGCACCAAGGGGATGTTTGTACTGTTCTATGGGCTAATAAAATGAGAAAATAGTGCAGAACTTGCTCACCTTTTCAACCCTCCTGCAGCAGGAGGAGGCCTGTCTGGTGGTCTCTTCCTCCTCCACCTGAAGACAGCTGTTTCAAAGTGCAAAATCTGGCACTTAGGGCATCTTCCCAAAACCATGGAATGCTAGTTTGGGAAATGGCTTCTCTCCTTCTCCATCTCCCTTGATCTAAATGGGAGGGCCATTTATGCCAGAAACCTGAGGGTGAGGGAGGCATATTGGAGGGAACAGTCTCCATGCCCATGTGAGAGCTTGCAGAAGAGCACATGGGATCAGTTATTCAATACACTCAAAACCAAAGTAGATGATTGAAAGTGCCATTTTGCAGTCTCCTGGCAGCAGTCACCACATTGACAGGGAGCAATGTGGCATCAGACAGGGGCAGAGCCCAAAACTTTTTTTACACACACATCCCCCCTACTTTAGGTAGCAATTTAGAGATCAGGAAAAGCACTTGACAGTTTAATATTTAAGCAACTTGTTTCATGTTTAGACCATCACGGTAATGATCTGCGTGTCACAACAATAATCAAGTGGGGTAAAATCTTGCTCGCAATTAGCCCTTTCTCCTGTCACACTCTACAGCATATCAGGCCCATGGCTTCTAATTTTAGACAAATGCTTGTTTTAAAATCTAATTTGCATTCTGTTTTCCCCCCAAAAAAATCCACAAATACTTATGTTCCCATAGGTCTGCATATAAAGTCTCCCAACTGAGAGGAGATGAGTCTGTGACAGCCCCCAGAAGAGCTGGTCCCTTCCCTCCTCCTTGGCCATTCAACCTTTCTGCTCCTCATTCCCCCAGTGATACCCAGGCAGCTGCAGACCTCTAACTGCTGTCCCGAGAGGAAAACATTTCATTTCTGGGTGCCAAAATAAGCAAGACAGCTGCTGTGCCCCTTATGACTTCTTGTCCATGCACCATAGAGTATCCAATAAATGCTGAAGGAGAACACTGTTACTCCAAAAATTTGGGTACCCATCAGGGAAAACAGAGGCAAAGCCAGAAAATTACATATCCAGGCTGCATTTGAACTATTCAAGTGGTGAGAAAATAGCCTGGCTGGTCTTGCTGCTGCTCCACAGCCCTTATGCAAAACCAGATTTAAGCCTCTTGCACTAAAATCCCCTCCTCTTTATTCTTGTTCTTGAATAATCTGCATTGTGCTGGGACTAATCCCAGCCAGAGGCCTGTTGTGCTGGAGACTGTGCTTACAAAGACAAGACCAGTGTCCTACAGAGCTTTAAACCTCACTTTAATTTTGGTGCAAATTATGTAAAACAAAGTGTTTGCAGCACTGTTCAACAAGCTGGGGAATTTCATCAGGAATTTGTGTTATGTTGAAAAATGGAGATAGACCTTTCTTTCTTTAAATAAAACAGGAACCTCATCACCAGCAACAGCTCTTACCAACAGTAACCTGTATCATTTTTAAAACAGCAAAGAGTTTTTGACTGATCGTCCTGTGAGTATCAAATCTCAGCTGTGCTGTGGTGGAGCCCCGAGTAACAACATCCACAGCAACACACCGCCTGTGCCTCTTCAACATCTTTATTAATGATGTAGAGCCGAGCCCCTGCTGCTCGCTGGTGCTTACCACCAGATTTATGGCCAACTTCCAGGGCCTTTCCCAGTGCTCTTAATTTATTATAACAACAGTGTTCATACATGAGCGTCTCGTGTTAGGGAGACAGCAGCGTGTCCGGTGGCATCACAGCAGATGAGGTTTATTAAAGTCCTTCCAGTTCAGGTAGGAGAAGTCTTAGGGAAGCAAGTGCCTCTCAGATAACGAGCTGCGAAGTTGCTTTTTCAGCCTTTGCAAAGTGTTTATCACAGTTGTAAAAGAGCAGTTTGGATCTGGCCACTGACTCTTGCAAGGTGTCCCCAGGAGGGTGGCTGCAAAACTGCTGAAGTCTGAGCTAAGCTCTTTCATCTCCCACCAAGTCAGTGCAATTCAGCTCCCAGAGGGTAATCTCCTTTTCCCTTTTTTCAGCATGAGTTGATTGTATCTAAACCTCCTCAAACTCCCCCCTCAACTCCAGCTTCCTGTTAAATCTGCCTGGGTTTTTTTGCTGTATTTTTCACTTTTGCCCCAAACTGCATTAAAGGGCTGGTGGGTTCCAAGAGTGATGTTCCCAGGGGACCGTGGGCTTTCCCCACTTCAGAAATTGTGTAAATGGTTATGTGATATTTCAAGGCTGTCTTGGGCACAGCAATCAGAAAATTATAGTTCTCTATTCTTGGAGAAGTCAGGAAGGGGGTCATCAGAACAGCTGCCTTGGACTTCCGGAGGGCAGACTTCAGCTTCTTTAGGAGTCTGTTTGACAGAGTCCCTTGGGAGGCAGTCCTGAAGGGCAGAGGAGTCCAGGAAGGCTGGACATTCTTCAGGAAAGAAATCCTAAAGGTGCAGGAACAGGCCATCCCCACATGCTGAAAGATGAGCCAGCAGGGAAGACCAGCCTGGTTGAACCACAAGGATGTTGTGAGGTTATGCAGGGAGAAAATTAGAAGGGCCAAAGTCCAGCTAGAACTTAATCTGGCTATTGCCATGGAAGATGCTAAAAAGTGTTTCTATAAATGCATTATAATAAAAGGTGGGATAAGGAGAATCTCCATCCTTTATTGGGCATGGAGGGAAACAGTGACAGAGGATGAGGAAAAGGCTGAGGTACTCAATAATATCTTTGCCTCAGTCTCTAATAGTGAGACCAGTTGTTTCAGCCCCTGAGCTGAAAGACAGGAATAAGGAGCAGACTGAAGTCCCCATAATTCAAGGGGAAATAGTCAGTGACTTGCTACACCACTTAGATACACATATTGCATGAGGAGACATGGTTTAGTGGTGGACTTGGCAGTGCTGGATTAATGGTTGGACTTGATAATCTTAAAGGTCTTTTCCAATCTAAACAATTCTATGATTCTTTGAAAACCTCTAAGATTGCGGAGCAAAGTCTGGCTTCTGAAGCTGTCAGAGCTTCTGCACTAACCCCAACCCTAACCCTGACCCTACTACAGACCTTAAAGAGATAAAATGGGAGCAGTTTCCTCCTCTGCTGCCATCCCTGCCTGATGTGCCAGCTCGGACATGGAGCTGCACAAAACTCAGGAGTCTCCAAGAGAAGAGATTCCCACCTCTCTCTGTGAGGGCTGCAGGTAGCAAGCAGCCAGCCCTCCAGGGCCAGCCCTGGTGAAGCAAAGCCCTCACAGCTGGTGAAGTCTGGCAGCCTTGTTCTTCACCATCAGTGTGCCCGAAGCACTATCAGCTCCCGTGACCTGCAGGTAATGTGCTCTGTCAGACGAGACTTCTGGGATGACTCCCTCGAGCAGTGTGTCAGAGATGCTGCCTGTGTGGTCAGAGGTGCTGCCTGCCTCCCCTACCTCAATACACCCCCTGTTATCCTACTCCAGCCAAAATATATATGAGACCATCCCAATCCTGCCTTATCCCACTTGGATCAGCCTCAGGCAGTCCTCAGCTCTACTCTGACTTACCCGGGCTATGCAGGATGGCAGGGACACAAAACCAGCTAGGGAAGCTCAACCATGGGCAAGGCAACAACAGGTTTATCTGTAATTACATTTTCCAGCTGCATACAGAATGAAAAGTCACACACATTTTAATACAGTCTAGTAACAATCACTCTATGAATCTAAACTATTTAATAGGAAATTATCCTTTCCAGTAATTTTTTTAGCCATTCTAATGTAACTTCTTTATTAGTAATATTTTATTAAATTTGACAAGGTGATAACAAAAGGCCATAGAAAAGTATTCAGCTTTATTATAGTCTATAGTACTTTTCCATAAAGGTTAATATGGACTCACCATTCCTAATAATTAAATGGCAATACTTCTGCTGTGAATATTCAAACCTTATAGTCCTGCCCTTTCAAGAAAAATCCTTCGTTTTACATTATGCCCTACTCCACTCTTCTGTGGTTTTCCCCATCAATAAGGTACCTTTGAGAAATTTAGGGATATCTTCTCTTTCCTCCCCAAGTACTACTGGATGCACTACAGTAAAATACAAAATCAAATCTACTGATCAAGACAATTCGAAAGATGTCAACATATTTTGTTCTCTAACTATATATCCAAATCATCTCCACAATATTGGAGTCTTCTCTTGGAGCTGATAAGCCATTTAAAATGCATTATTCTGGTGACAGACAAGCTGGCATTTGCTACAAGCATTTTTATGATTCAGTAGTTTTCAGAGAGACTAGAAAACTAAGCAGCAAATTTACAGTATAACAAAATAAAAGCAGAGATCTCATCTGCCTGATGAACGACCAAAGCAGCTTTCATCTCCAGATTTTCACATAGTTTGCCTGAAGGTGGAGAACTTATTGTTTAGGATGTGATAATGGTGCCTTCAGGCTACAATAACATGGCATCTGCTGAAGACTGTACATATGCATGGGGTAAAGAGATTTTTAACTCTGGGGTAGTTTCCATCTAAGTGCATGTAAGTGAAATAAGTTTGAAAGAAAAAGGAGACCCAAGGTAAAGAGATGTGCTATAGGTATGTATATGGGCCCCAGCAGCTGTGCCTGGCTCTTTGGTAAGGGTGCCACAGCACATGTGGGGCTTTTCAGAAGTAAATAAATTCAAGGGCAACTGCAGCTGAAAGGCCATTACAAACACAGAATTTGGCATCAATGGACAGGCAGATAGAGTATTCCTGGCTGCCTTATTCCTCAGCAAACAGATATTAGATAATGCCTCCTTCTTGGCCAAGCAATGAGTCAGTGGTTGAGGCAAACAAGGAGCTACAGCCTCTTGACTTCCAGTCTCCACATGTGACCAACAGGTCAAACCAGCTGTCTTCACCCATGCACTGGAAAAGGACATAATACCTAACAGCATGAGTGCCTGTCTCTTGGCACCAAGGGCCACACTCAGACCACCTTCCACTAAGGCTTAACCAGGATGCTTTGAGCTAAAATGCCCTAGATGGTGAGAGTGATGGAAAATTCATACCGTCCCAGCATCCTCTTATTCTGCCTCTCCATCACCTCTAATCTTTCATGTCCTGCTGCTGGGGCTTAGAATCATAGACTTATAGAATGGTTAAGGTTGGAAAAGACCTTTAAGATCATCAAGTCCAACTGTTTCCTCTGTACTCTATCAAAAACCCCACAAATGTCAGGTCCTCCCTACAGAGCAAATGGCAACAAGGACACGAGGCGCTGTCAGATCTGGACTACATACTAAGCCTTTCAAGGTCAGCAGGAATACTGGACAAAACCAGACTGCATTTTCTATGCACAGACTTTTTGGTGCTTTCCATGTGATTTTTAAACCATGAGTAATGTCAGCTTTCAAAGATTTGTCCTATATTTGAACCTTGCTCACAGTCACCCGCTTGCTTGGCTGTGAACATGATTTTAACAAAGCCATTTCAACCTCTTAGTTAATTTGTTTCTGAGGCCTTTCTCTTCCAGAGTGTGCAATTAAACTAAAAGAGCCTGGAAAAGCCCCTTATGGTAAATAATTTACAAGTTCCTCCCTGGGGACATTTTTTAATTATAACTCCACTGGTCAGATCTTACTGAATACTCTGAGATAGCATTCCCTGCTGAGATCCTGAAATATAATTAACTTATTCCTTCAGTAATGGTATTTTTCCTTAGTCTATCTATTTCTTATGCAGGGCAGGCAGATTTGTTTATAAACAAAGTGGGGATTGATAGACGCTTTGTCATGAGAATAGCAATAATGGCATTCGCTGCACCAGACAGGGGCACGTCCATTTGAGGAAAGATGATACTGTTTTGAAGCAATTTTTATAAATCCTACCCTGACAATCCAGCATGGAGAGAGACAAGAGAGCAACCAGACAGCCCCGATTTCTCTCTGTCTTGGCAGCCTGCCTTGCTCCCCGAGTGCCACTTCATGCATAGCAAACGTAAATAATCCTGCTGCACCCACCACCCCCCTAACCCTTGTGCTTCAGGAGCGCTGCTATATACTATCAAACTGACAGTGATTTCATGTTATGTGGCAAAAAGGAAAACCCTGAGCGACAGCAGCAAGGCTGGGGATGTCAAATGAAAACTGTCACATTTATTTAGCTCCATGATTCTCCAGACAATATACATAAATATTGTTTTACTATCCCCACCAGCCAAATGTTAAGAGCTATTTGCATCAGCCAGGGTCCTGCAGCTCACCCAGCCTGGCCAATGAGTCTGTCATGATCAACTCTTGACTCAGGAGAGGCTGGCAAGAAACAAAGCACCAGCTCTTGTTCCAATGATACAGTACATTAAATAGTCTCCTCATCCTTTCCCACTGCAGATGTAGCCAAAAGGGCAGTTTGGAGTGAAAGCAGGAAATAATGGCTCAATGATGTATTGAAAAGTGATCTGAGACATAAGAAGTTTGTGGACACTCATTGCCCCAAGTCCTGAAAGCCTTCAAAGCTCACTTGCTTTTTCTACACCAATTAGTTCCAGCAACTCCAGTGAGCCCACAAGGACAAAGCTTGGTGCCTATCTGCAGCTGTGCTGGATGAGGGCCTGTATTTTGCATCCAAACTCTTGCTTTTTACTTTCCCCCCTCCTATTTTGAACTCTCACACAACAAAACCAAGTCCTTGTCTCTCTCTAAGCCCTTTGTTTCTGTACAGCTGTTAGTGCTGGCTCTGAAGCCTCTTCCCCATTTCCTGGCCTTTCCGTACACAGTGGTTCACCTGGTATCATCCACAGTGAAATACCTACAAGCCAAGTAGCCCTTATTGTAATGAATAAATCACAGCTCAGACAGCAAGATCAAAAGCTGATCCAAAGGGTTGCAAAGTGTTGGACTTAATATATGCACTTAAAACACCCATCAGATGCGGGATCCAGGTTTCTGCTGTGACAAGCACTGGCTTCAGCATGGCTTTGTTGATGTCGCTGGCAGGCCATGCCATATGGCAGTGCTGAGCCTAATGTGGTAGGTGAACTCAAACAGCCTTGAGACAAACCCAAAAACAGGTCTGCCACATGCAAAACCCACCTCAGCTTTTTGTTTTACTGCTCTCCATATGACAACAGAAGTTTAGAAATGAAGAAGGGATTAAAATACTGCCAGGACAGGGATTGAGGGGAAAAAAAGGTCCAATTTTCTCATTATATTTATTCCCCAGAGGTCTGGAATGGTAAGACTCCGTCTCCTGTAAGGTAGCACAGCTGGGAGTACTCAGAGCTGAAAGGAGCTGGAGGACACTCCAATGCATCCACCAGCACCCAAACTGTCACCTCACCTTGTGCTTGCACAACCTTTTGTGCACCAGTGAACCCACCTTTCATTTGGTGGGGTGAAACAGTCTGACAAGGAACGGATGGAAGCCCAAGTCTGATCACCATAATTTTACTAAGCAGCCCATCTTGCAAGCTGCTACCAGCTGTCTTGCTCAGGCTGCAGCTTTCCTGTACACACTGGTGGGATGCCCAGCAGGCAAACACTGAAAGGATCTTCAGCCAGATGGACCTTGCTTAACACAGGATGGAGAAGCACCAGGGAGCACAGGCCGGAGAGACCTCAGTTGTTAAGCTTATGTTCACCCCAGAGCAAGAGGGTTTAATTAATTACTGTATTAGCAAAATGGAAATAAAACTGAACACAAGCGTTCTGATGAAAAGGTTTGTACGTGCCATACACATGGTTTTGTTTACAAAAACACCAAGTCTTAAGGTCATTCCGCTCTGCTGCTGGTCCTTGAGAATTCATGGATTTTTTAATGATGACACAGAGTAGTCTGGTGAAAATAAACGCACTGATTTATTGATTGAGGGAAGAGTTAAACATGCATAGAAAAGGTGAAATTGCACCGAGGAAGGAACACAAAATTCTGACAGTTTGATTGATCCTGACTGGAAATACTGTGTCCTATTGCTATGAGGACAGTGTGCAGAGAAAACTCACTGTCTTCTTCCTGATTTCCATGATGGTCTGGAGAACCAGAGACCAACCAACCTTCCACCCAAAAATTTATTCAGTCCATAAAACCTGCTCTCTGCAACTCTTAGCATGTCTTGATCACTTAACATAGCACCCAAAGTCCACACAGTATTCTGGGACATTATGAATGGCTCATGTACAAAATTACAGAACTTAAAAGTAATTTTGAATATTATTTTACCAAAAAAAAAAAAGAGCTGTTTCATTACAGAGGGAGAACTCATTGACCACATTTTAGACTACATTACAATCTTGTATTCAGTTAAAGAAAGAATCATATACCAAAGTTATGGACATAAGCCTTTTTTTAATAACAGATACTCCCTTTATTTTAAGACAACTACAAGGAGCCAAGTAAACAGCCAAAATTATTGTATACACCAAAATTAATTACGGCTTTTTTCCAATCATCATTTTTTTCTCATCTTACTCTAGGACTTATCTGGCAATTTCTTGTTTTGCTCATGGATATACACAATATTTCAGTACTGAGAATTTTACCATAACAAGTATCTAATTCCAGAATGGATCAAGAACTGACATTAGTAGACATTTAACTTTTAAACTAGAATAATAAAACTGTTAAGTATCATGAAGCTTGTACCTCAACAATATTATAAGAAGAAATGGTCCCTTATGTATTAACAGTCACACATTCTTGTTTCTGTAGATTCTAGAATAAGAATTCACACCAGGCATTTGCTAATTAGAAGCAAATCAATGTAATCCTCACTACTATTACCACATTTACAGTGGTTTTTGTTTTTTTTTTCAAACACAAATAGTGTATTGTATTGTTCCCAAAGTCATATATGACAATTAAAAACCCCATGATTGATAGATCTGATGTCTTTGGTTGGCTGCTCTGAAGGTGGGTTGGTATCAAGACACTTTCAGCAGTCTTCATAAAGGATTTCATCTATTGGAACATCATTTTCTGTCACAGGCACTGATTCACAAATCTGTTCTCTAAAAGCCAAGGCAATCGTGTAAGGCTTTCCACTGGGATGTTTCATACATCTTTCAAGATAGGTATCATAATATCCTTTCCCTCTTCCCAATCTGTTGCCTTTTTTGTCAAACCCAAGGCCTGGCATGAAGATAAGGTCAAGACCTCCTGTAGAAAAATGAAATAAACATTAGTGGATACCCTGTGGATTTCCTGATGGCTTGACTACATCACATAACTTCAGACATTTGCAAAAACGGAAGCTTTGTGTTTTGCAAAATGCTTCCCTCTCTTTGATCAGATGAAAAATACTTTGAATACTAAACCTGTAAATTTACATTTTCATCTTATCAATTTCATACTAGATCAGCTGCAAAATAATTAGGTCTTGAAAACCTAGAAGAAAAAAACTCCTACATTTTAACAAATTTATTTTATCATTTTAACCCCACACTTCCAAACACTAATGATTATGACTCTAAATCCAGGCAGAGACTGCACTCAGTGAAATTAAATGCAGGAGGAATTAGAAAATCAAATCAACTTCAACATCAGACACAAAAGTAGAAAAGGAAAAAAGAATGAAAAGGAGACATATAGGAGAGAGAGAAGACATCTTGACACCACTGTAAGATGTCATGAACCTTCTCTCAACCTCCCAAATCCAAAGAGCCTTGAACACAATACATTCTGAAAGTGGGTATTTGCCCTCTTACATCAAGATGAAGGTTTGAAGGTTTGTCTCTTCGTGATGTCAGGTTCCTTTTCTGCCAAAGGACTTTATTCCTCGGCTTTCAGCAATTTTCACTGTTGTTCCAGCACAGCACACACACACATTGTTTGCCTGCCCTGAATATCCCTCCTTCTGGAGGGATGCGTGGGCTCCCCGAGATTCTTGTGAGATTGCACTTGATTGGAACTCAAAATGAGTTAAAAAATTGGAACAAGCTGCATGAGCTGCTGATCACCTTGCTTTGTTCATAGCCTATGAATGGATCAGTACCACGCCAGGGAGCTACAATTTACACTGGGCTGCACACTGGTTTCAGGAGCTGATTCACAGCACTGCCAAGGCAAAGGAAACCGTCTGCCACGTTGAGTGACCACCAGGCATGGAGGCTGCCAGTGTGGAGATCCCCATCACTTATGCAAGGCTTGTACACTCAGTGTGAGAAGTCTTGCAAGGACACCCCCTAAACAAATGAGCTTGGCTGGCCTGGTGCTGACTGCTGAACCCAGGAACTTCCCACTTACTAGTTTCACAATGCAAAGGAAGTCTTTTATTTCTTGCTGCTGAAGCAGACAGACACTTAAGGAGAGAAGGGCAGGGAGTGGAAAGCCAGCACAGACTAAAAGACAGTTGACACGAGTCTGGAAAGAAAGCAAATACTGCGTCTCAGTCCACTGCTTCTGCCTTCTTAGAGGAACAGTACTTAGCCTTGAGCAGCTTTTCTGTGACCAGCTTCTGCTCTTTCACCTGAGGTACTTTTCTGCTTTTTATATGTCCAAACCTACTTTCCTGCTATTTTGGACTGAGCTGGTCTCACTAGATCTAGCCGAGGAATGATGCTCACCATTCAAGGAGATGCGTGGGAGCATGTACTGGAAAAGCCAGAGCTGAGCAGTTTTTCAGTTGCCAGGGAATCCCATCTGAGATCATGTATCAACTCCAAACTCAGCCTGGAAGAGCATGTTAACAGTTCCCATAAGACCAACTCCTTTGCACACACTTCCCAGGCTCCTGGAGATTTCCTTCCACTCTTCATTGTTCAGAGAAGAGTCAGTGACATGAACACTCATCCATCATGAACTGAAGACTTAATTAGAACATTGATATAAAATATGCAAGGCAACACAGTGTGAAATGCTTAGAGAACATCCATCTTGCAAATCCAGCGTCATACAGTCAAGAAACAAGGAGGTCAGAGGAGTGAGAGGATGGAATTAGCTAAAGGCCAGACCACAGAATAATACTGGTAGAAACAAAGACAAGTCTGAGTGTTTCACCACGCTGCAGTCAACTTTTGACTCATGGAGCAGTAAAATGAGTAAAATGCCAAATGGCAAAGAGAAAAAGAAGCCTGAAGGCAGAAGTATGGCCTCCCCTGAAAAGAGATGCCATTGTCATGGTATCACCTTGTACATCATGTTGGACATACCATGTCACATCTCCTCAGTTTGCAAGTTGAAAATTTCTCCTTGCCAGTTGTCAGACCTATGGACTAGGACATAGAAACCAGCTGATATCTCCCCATTAGCAAGACCAGCAATAGATTCTGCAGGTCAAATCCTCCCCAAATTACTCCTATTCCTCCTACTCCTACTCTTACTTATCCTCTCCATAATCTGCCTCACATCAGCCTTGTGTAGGTATTCAGGTGCCCCAGAAACCAGTAAGTACCAAACACTAAGAATGCACAGAACAAAACACACTCTGCCTTATGATCTGTTTTAGCTGTTTTCACTCCAGCTGCCTCTCATGACAAAAAGCAGGAAACATTTGCAGTACTGGTAGCAGGAAGAATGGACACTGGGGGCAAGTCTGCACAGTAAAAAGATGCCACTTCTCCTTACATTTGTGTTCCAGACAGCAAGAAGACAAGTCACAGGAAGCACTAAGGGAAGAGGGAAATTGCAAAAACAGTGAAAGGAAGAAATAGATTTTCTATGGAGTTTAACTGATAGCACCAGACACCCTCCAGCGAATTTAGATGCATTAAAGTGCTGTGCTTTCTTCTGGGTTCTCTGGAGAAACACAGGCTCTTCTAATGAGTTGGCTCCTCTATAATCATGGGGCTTTTATGATGAATAACTCCACCAAGCTTGTGCAAATCTCAATATGAAAAATTATGCTGCAAATACTGTAATGGTTACCCTTATATTTTTCTCCTATTGGAGTACTGAGATACTGACTGCCTTGCTCTGACTCGCAACATGCTGTCTGACATCCATGCAACTCACACTGCACAAGATTAAGTAAAATGCCAAGCAAGACTGTTGGTACACAAATGACACAGCTAACTCTGCAAGGAGCCCAAGGGCAAGCCCAAGCCCAAGGCCCAAGCCCAAGCAGCATTGGCCCCAAGTCCTGCATCTGGATCTAGAATGAATGGCATAGAGCTGCATGTAGTAAATGCTTCCAGGCCACATAACTTGTGGAGCAATAAAACCTCTTGTTGTGGCTGTGGCAGTGCGGGGGAAGAGCAGAGAGGTGACACACAGATGAGACCAAGATTGGAGACACATAAGATTGCTATCAGCAATGAGGGTACATCAACAGGATGGCAGATGAGGGTAAGAACATCTTGACCCTCTTGGCACAGGGTCCTCATGCTCCCAAGCTCTTCTAGCCCTGCAGGACTACTGGGTGACGCTCAGGATGCCCTGCAGGCTTGCTCTGTCCTCACATCCAACTCCCCTTGCTCCCACAGACTGCTGTGTGAAATGGCATCCTTGTCCCTGAGAACACAGAGCAGATACTTGGGCATCAAACACGGCATCAGGTTTTAGCGCCTCCTAAAACACACTAAGGAAGTCTCACATTCACCACCTACTTCTGGCCCTCTCTTTGTAACGTCCACTGTCTCCCATGTGTCTGTGGTGGTTCCTGGATCCCTGAGGGTCCTGTGACTGCATGCCAGGAGCCCAGGAAAGCACATCCACAGTCAAGAGGGCTTTGCTATAGGTAATCTGTGATTCTCCTGGAAAACTTGCATATGGTTTGGAAATTGCTAAAGGCTGAAAAACAGTCTCAGCGACAGTGTTTTGCTCCAGCTTCTATGTAGAGAATATCCATGCTCCTTACACACTTTAAGCTACTGGGTATACCTGTAAGGTTAGTAATTATGATGACAGCCACCTAATACTCACAGTATCTATGACGTGAGCTCTAGTGGCCACAGGTCCTTCAACTGTGGAGCACCATGCATGAAACAATATACCCTGACTTATCTATCAATGTGGGAACACAGACCTGCTGACACTGCCACACAGGCTTCACTTATACTACTAAATGCAGCACAGCCAGAAAACAAATTGATTTACAGCATCACAGGTGGTCAATACTTTAATTGTCAGCACACTGTCTGGCACTGCTGGCCCAGGTGACACCCATGACTGCTCCAGGGGACAGGACTGCCACAGGCAGTAAAGACAGAAGGGTACAGGTCTGCTTCCTTCAACAGCGTGCAGTTCTCCCACACCAACAAACCTGGTTTTACTCCTCCAGATGCAGACAGATTTTCCTGCCACATGCCAGAATATGCAACACAAATCTTCAAACTGATGCTACAAAAATACTGCTGTGATGCTCTGCCATAAGGTCTGGTAGTATTAAAATACTACAAACTGCAGAAAAGATTAAAACAAAACATTACTCCCTTAGGGCCACAGAGGTATCATGTGAGATCAAAAAAGAAGAGAGGCCAAGTTCTGTGTAATGTGGACAGGACTCCTCTGTGCCACTTAGCCCTGTGTTATTTAGCAGTGTAGATGCTGTCATAGCTTCCTAACTTGTCATGTGGCTGTAAGGCATACTCTGTTTGCACTGACTTGCTTACATCAGTGTAGACATACCTTATGTTACATAGAAGTGAAATGATTTGCCCAAGGACTCAGGAAACATGTGGCAAAACTACACGCAAGAGGCAGGTGTGCAAACTGCACGTCCCCTGACTTAACCAGCAGACCAAAACATCAGCAGCCCCTCTCGGTGTTTTAAATAGGAATACACAGTTTCGTTTCCTCTAGGCATCCACAGTAAACTTCCCCAGTTTGGCAGTGCATTTCTCATTACCTTTCATGAGGATATCAGATTTGATTTGTTCCCCAGGGAAGGATTTTCTCCTTGCACCTCATTACCTTCCTTCTCCCTAATCTGATGTTCCTATTTGAAATGCCAGCCAGCATTTTCAGAAGTGTTCTTGACAATGGTTAATTATAGAAGAGTCTGTCAAACTGCACAGATACAGGTCATGTAAAGACTGCTGGGGACTTGTTCTGCCCTCTGAAGGAGCAGCCTGCATGGCCTCTCTCTTCCCAGGTTCGAAGGGGAAGAGCCCACTGCCACCCGCTGTGTGGGGTCACTCATCTCCCCCTGCACAGCTTGACAGTCCTAATGGAAGATGAAACTGAAATACTTTGTCATCCCACCTTCTCATCCCTTGCTGCCACTTGCTTTGTGGACACAGCACAGTGCCTGGGACCCATCAAAGTGGGAGCTAGGACTGTTTTGATTCTCTCCTCAAAAGCACTGACAGAGGATAAGGCAGAGGCCAAGCTGCAGCAACTCTTGTGTGCCTGTAATGGCAATGTGCTCATAAAAACCATGCTCACAACACAGACACTGCCTGAGCTCAAGCCTACAAGAGGTCAACAGTGATCAGCTCTATGTGCCACTGTTGCTGCTCCTCACAGCAGCAAGGATGGCTTGATCCTCCCAGCCTGGTACCTCAGGGAAGAAGGAGTTTTCAGTGGTTAGTTTTGTTGCACACACATCTCGCTCTGCCCTGGTAGTCAGGGCCTCGCCCTGCTTTGCTTGGATGTAAATAATTACACAAGATACAGCCAGAAGAACCAGGACAAGAACAGCTTTCTGTTTAAGGGAAATGAGTGTTAATGTTGCTATGCACACCATAAACAATGTCAGATCAGTCTGTGCACAACCTCTGTGGACCTGAAAAATATCTGAGAGCTGTTCATTTACAAAGAATGAAAGCTTACTTTGGTCCTTTTCTGATCTAGCAAAGACTACAATGGATTAAAAAAACAAACCCTTTTGCAGGAAAACTTTACTTTTCAGAATGGAAAGGGTGCAATAACCATCTGCTGCCTCTGTATCTGCTACCCTGGCACAGAGGAAAAAACTAACTCAATCACTCGATCTTGATATCCAAGTATCAGTCTTGTTGACATGCAGGGTATGAGCCAATGAATTGGAATAACTCACAAAGTTCTAATTATTGACAGAGTCATTACTGTAACTAATTACAGTCAGCAGCAGCATAGTTAGGCCTTTTGGGTAGGTGTTTGCTTTCAACACATACTCTATAGGGCACAGATCATCATCTTGTTCTGTATTTACACCGTACCTAACACTGTGGTCTGGGTTAATCATCAGATCTGGGCAAAACAACTCTACGAAAGTAAATATTTCACTTATACTGCAGCAAAACAAATCCTTTCCCCTTTATGGCTTCTCCCTAGAACACCCCAGGTGCCCCCAGCACTGCTACTGAGGTTGCTAACACTTACTATTTCCTTCCAGATAAAAAGTCTTCTGCCCTTTGGAAAAAACCTGCCCTTGGTTTCGAGCTCAGTGTATCTGCTCTTACATGTCTCTTGGTATAAGGTCAAAAAGGGAAATGCCAGCTCTGTTTGCTACAGGCCTAATCCAGACCATATTGAGGCACGTGGTTCCTGAAGGGCTGGGATTACTTCTAGAGGAAACAAGTTCTCATGCCCACAAAGTCCTGGAGAAGACACATACTGTTATAACCCCAATGAAATGAGCAAGGAGAAAAAAACATTACCCTTTGCTGCAACTGATAAACATTTGGAAAAAAGTCATTCCTTCAAAACCAATGATGTGCACATTCAGTAACACAGAGGACTGCAGACATAAAGAGCTGTATTGGTTGCCTTTGTCCCAGCTGGTCTGCTAAAGTGCAAATGCAATTCCTTAAAAGAAAGGAAACTTGTAATCTCTTATTTGCTTACATGATATAATATCAGAAGCTCAGTGTGAATTCTCATCTCCTCAGAAACCCAAGTTACAACATGAAGAATCAGATCTTCAGTTGCTCTAAATCAGCATTGCCCCCTGACTTCCCTCTGCACCAACCTTGGGAATTACATGAAAAATATCCTGAGTTACTGACGTGAGTTTGAGAAAAAACAGTTCTTTTGTCTTATAGCTCCTTACTGTTGTCTTATAGCTCTCCTCTAGTGCTCACTCTGTACCTTCCTTATGATCCCAAACAGTTACCTAACAGGACTAAAAGTTGTGATTCATATTAGATTTAAAAAACCAGCTCATTTTAAACCGCAGCCAGTAGCTTTTCCTCCAGGTGTTTCCACCGTGTGAACACCTTTAATTGTGCAGGACCACATCACTTCAGCAGGACTTGCTGTTTTCTAACTATTCACAGACATCTATCGCTTTAGAAGGAGACAGAGAAATGGTCACTTTTATCCAGTACACACTAGCCAGGCCACAGGAATCAAAAATCAAAGTATCACATCCAAATCCCACAGGCTCCATCTATGGTCTCCTGCTATGGGACACACCATGAGGTCCTCCAGGCCTCAACTCCTCCAGGGAGAAATGCTGGTAAGACTAGGGGTAACTGCTTTACTTCCAATCTTATTTGTGTATGGTCATTGTGGGCACTTGGAAGGTTTTGTCTCCTTCCGTCTTTTAAAGAACATTTTGCCCACATCCATGCATGCCCTTTTTCATCCATACAGATGCCAAGCACAGTATCTCCTCTGCAATCCTGGTGCCCCAGGTAATTGGTCCACTAGCATGCCAGAGACAGCTTCTGTTATTACTTCAATAAAATATTTCGCAGAAAATAGAACCATCAGCAGAATCTACAAAACAAGCACTGAGCAACTCAGCGTTTATCTGTCTACTCATCCATGTCAGTGCTTTGTGTCAGCATGAAACATTGGTCTCCATTGGTCTCCACACTTGCCCTGCTGAACTGGAGCATAATAAAATATTTATACTTCTCCCTGAGAAGCTACATGATAGCCATCAGTCACACAGGCTTAAAACAACGAGTGGCAGCCACTCGCCCGTTATTAAACCTGAGAAACACTCTAATAAAGCCGCTGGATCAGCTCCTGTGCTACTGAGCTGTGCTCAAGCAAACACTCTCATATTTTGAATTCATTTAAACCAAAATCTTGCAAATTTAGTGCCAATGCAACTGAAAGGTCAACTGCACTGCACAGCATCAGCTGTAGTTCGTCAGCCCTGCTCAAACAAACCTATCTTGCTCCACAGATGAATATCCTTTAATGTGTCATCAGAGAAGATACTGTATAAAGCTAAGACTTGTGTTTCTAGCTGGTTTCACAATGTGGAAAGGCTGTGTGAGGCTGTAACCATCACAGTCATTTCCCCTAAGGTTTAATTTACAGTAAGATGAGTCTAGAGTCTCATTTTCAGAATTTACTAAATATCTACCTAAAAGAAAATTTTAAAAGTACTTTTCTATTTCACTATTATTCATCAAGTCTCTGTAAGCCCTGTAAATAAACCAAGATCACTCAATGCCACCTACAAAAATGTTTGGTTGTGCAAATTCAGAGTAAAGGGAAAAATAGCTTAAGACTGCTCAGTTATCAGTCTGGGAAAAATGACTTATCTGCTCCTGATACTCAGATATGTGAGCATGGTCTGATTGGGAAAACATGGGCAACTAAAAATGTTTAGTTCCAAGGCTTGCACCTGGGGTCTCCTGCGATTTT
Organism: Lepidothrix coronata; assembly: GCF_001604755.1. Lineage (NCBI taxonomy): Eukaryota > Metazoa > Chordata > Aves > Passeriformes > Pipridae > Lepidothrix > Lepidothrix coronata. The sequence goes on from NW_016690191.1 coordinate 5,394,007, forward strand.
AAACTACAAAAATACTCTTAAACAAGATGTACCAAGGAGCAATTCCAAAGAGAGGACAAATGGCATTTGAGCTGCTTTACAGTGCATCAACATATCTTGTTAAATCAGCAAATACTGACTGCAAATTTGCTCCTTTAGAGAAACTCACAAGGCATTGATGTGAGAACTGTTTATGTGGGTATACTGCTGCAGCCTAAAATACAAGGATCTTTGTGCATCTTTACAGGTTTTTATGTGAAATTCTTTAAGATCTTGTCAGCTATACTTCCCATAGTGTTTATCTGAGCACTCATTTAAATACTCCCACTGGATACATGTGCATGTGCACTACTTCATTTTTTCACTCTTCTGCATGCTCCTGTCTGGGCATTTTTAAGTCTAAATATGACAGACGTGAATCATTCAGGGTTTTTTTCAATACTTCATGCATCACTATCAATATTTCCAACACCCTTTGACTCACTCAGCAGGCAGCCCATCGTAAAACACACAGAATTGCCTGTGAAATATAAATGGGTAAGACATTAACTTCTAAGTCAGTGCATAAACCTGAATTCTGTAAGGAGTGACACCACTCGATGGGAACATCAGGCATTCTTGCAGGCAGGGTTTATTGAATATGCAGAGTCAGCTGGTTTGGAGGTGATGGCACCTTCACTGTCACTGTCAAATATGTTAACATCATAACTGAGAAATCCTGCTTCTGCCACCACAATATTTTCTTTTATCTTTTTAAGCTTGCACAGTTTAAAAAACCCGACTCTCCCTTGAATCCTTCACCTCTCTCACTCCAACTCCTGAATTTTTGGGGAAATTAGGCTGAAGCTCTTGTTATTCTGTGTGTGTGAGTACAATGTCTGGATGAGATTTTAATTATAGGAAAACAGCCGAAATGACACCACTGCTCCACAGTAAATGTATGGAATACTGACACCTGCCGGCAAAGGGCTTCCTGTCACTCCTGGACAGGAATTTGCCCTCAATTACATCCCAAAAACTCACTGCCATCTCACGTGTACAACAGCCAGCGCAGGCAGGAGCTGATTTCAGTGTGATGCCAAACACGAAGACCAAGAGCTATCCTTACACTGTGAAACAACAGCGTGAGGCTCCTGCTCCCTGAAAGCAAGTGGCTCTCGGACAGTCCAAGAACTTCCCAACACAGAGGGGAAATGACAGTGTATTTTGGACCTCAGCAAAGACAGCAGGGATTAACTGTGCCAGAAAGATAAATCTTTTGTAGCTGTAAAAGTGCTGACCTGATTTAATAGCCCACTAAGCTGGCAGAACACCAACCCTAGGAAAAAGAAAGAAAGAAAAAAAGTTGCAATTTTCTGCCAGATTCATGAGCTGAATCTGCTCAGCAGAGTACCAGAGATGGTTCCAAGGCTGAGAAGATCAAGGGAGCACAGAGTTGGGCACAAGAAAAAGGCACCAGGACTATCCCTCCTGGCACCAGCCGGCTGCGAGTAGGGCTCAGGTGTCTCATCAAACCACGTCTTCAATCCACATTCCCTCCACAGGTGGAGCAGCAGATTATCTGTTCTCCAGATAATGTGCACAAAGACACTGAGATGAGCTTGGTGCTGGCTCTTCCTTTCCGAAGATGAGAATAAAGGGAGACAGAAGAGTCTTTTTGGATTAATTACCGCAGCCAAAGAAACTTGCACGTTGGCATTTCCCCTGTATGAGTTGTTGTACAGACTCCTGCTGCACTCCAGAAATGAATCTCACCTCTTATCTGCCTTTTAAAGACTCCTGTCTCTAGGAAACAGTACGAAGAAAATGACAGTGCTACTGTTCACACTCATTGGAGCAAAATTAGCCCTCTTTGAAACAAAGCCCCCAAGAGTTACTTGTAGTGAATTCAAGGCCTTTGCTCATGTGGCTTTCACTTCTCTTCAAACTTTAACTGATTACAGTAGAATTAACCTTTTTAGTTGTTTTGCTGAGTTTTCTGCAAGAAGGCAAATATGGATGACACTTAAGATGACTCAAAGGAAAAGCACTCTTTGAAAGCCTTAATAAACTTCATGAAAGCAAACAGCCATAGGGCTCCAGAGCTCTCAGCCCTCCAAGTTCACTGCAGGACACCCTGGCATGGGTGGTATTAAAATTAAACCACACGGTGTCAACAGTTTCCTTCTATACGAAGGAAATTCAGGACATAAGGACACCAAAAAGCATTACAAAGTCATGTCACATAAATATGTGAATTTTTGCATTTCAGAGCATTTTTTCAGAAGCCTATCAAAAAAAAAGTCTCTTTGTCATCATGTTGTACCTGTTTCTGGACAGAAGCACTGATAGAAACTCAGCTAAAAGTGTGTCTTCACCTAGTAAATTGAATGTTGATTATTAAGCTGTTTCAGAGAGTTTTGGAAGCTGATGCAGACTAGGGGAAGGGCTGAGACAAGCTCCAGGAGAGAATCCCAGCACTGGGATGGACTCCCACATCTTTCAACTGCAGGCTGGGATGCAGAAAAACCCTGAGGGAAACTTGCTATCACCTGAAATGTTTTATTTCCAAGCGAGCACTCTCCTAGCTCTACCTGCTAAGGAACAAGATAGATGGAATAATAGAAAACTATTTAATGGATCTTTAATACTGGAACAGGCATTTTTGTAATGATGCATCATTGTGGGATATCTGTGTGGAAACCAGCAAGAGATCTGCTCGGTGATCTGATGTAAAAGGCAGTGTTATGGTATATATAGGAATAATTAACATCTCCAGTGCCACTACATGTATTTCACAGTGTTTCTTCACTTGGGCTTAAAATTTTCTCTCAGGTATCTTTTTTTCCAAAATAACATCAGAGAGATTGTAAAGGTTGAAAGACCAGTGGCTGGAACTCTTACAGATTTAGAAAAATTTCTATATGAGAATAAGAAAACAGACAAAGTTTGACAGACAAAAAATATAATAGATATACTACAGGTGTAACTAAACAATGAATAATAAAAAGAAAGTAAATCAAATATCCTTATTTAGTTTTCATCATGGAAGAATGAAGTATCACTTGAACTGAAAGCAGTAAATTTAAAATGAATACAAGGAACATAATATTTCACACATCGCAGGAACATAATATAATATTAACATAATAAGGAACATAATATTTCACATTACAACTAACTAACCAGTACAACTCACAGCTGTCAGAAGGCAGCAGAGCCAAGGGCTTAATACAAATAAAATTAAATGCTTAGAGGAACGCTCCAAGCGCCTGCTGGAAAGAGAAACCAGAACCTGTTTTTAAGGGGATAAGCTGGGGACTGCAGCTGCAAAGGTAGGGAGAAATTTCAGTTATTGCTACACAGCTACAAGTTGTAAGATTTCCTGACTCCTGTAAAACACAGGATGCTGTACTGAATGTCCAGTGCTCTGATCCTGCACTGTGAGGGGAAACATCCTCTCTCCACAAGAAGATTCATCACCAGAATGTTAATGCTTCACTTGCACTGAATTTGTTCTCCTTATGCATATCAAAATACTATGGCTCATTGTCTCCAAACAGAAGTTCATTCCAAACTTTAAATCATTTCATTAAAAAATAAATTACATTAGGAGCTAAGCCTTGATTTTCAATTTTGTTTCGTGCCATGCTCTCAGGTTTTCTTTTTTTTACGACCAGTGTAAAAAGATTTTAAATTATAATCTATCCCTTGACATATTTTGTACTGTAAGTTTTAATCAAGTCTCCCAGAGGAAAAGTAGTACCTTCAATCACTTTACAATCTTGTTTGGGGTATTTTTTAGTTTTTTTTTTTTCCTATGCAGTTATATTTAACATCTCTGCTTTTCACGTACCCATATTTCACTTATTCCAGATACATTCCAATCTGCATAGAGCTCATTTAAATATTCAATTACCTCTGAGCATTATTTACTACACATATTTTTTCAGAATGATTAGCATCATTTTGTATGGTCCCATTATGTCTTCATGGACAGCTACACAACATTTAATGCAGCTGAAGAAGCGTATTAGACCCTCCCTGTGCTTCAAGCCACAGCATTTTCTCCTCACAATGTTTTTTATTTCTAAACTGTAATGTGCCTCATATTTCAAAGCCCTCTCACTTCTGGTGCATTTTTTGAGGGAGGAGGGGGCAACCCATTATCTTTTTTTCACATCACATTTTATTCTGCAGTTCTAAGTTAAACCTATTCCTCTTAAGACTGTATTGCCACCACTTCAGTCACACTTCTGAAGAACTGTGCTAAGATTTGGAATAACTAAGAATACTAATGGCATCACAAGGCCATCAGTCCTGGCAGCAAATGTAGACTCTTTGAATGTATGAATAAATAGCAGGAGTTTAAAGACAGGTGAAAAAGAGTTTCTTCAGACAAAAATGTTTCTGCAGGGCAAATCCCAACAGCAAAGTTTCAGATAGGGTTAATGATCACTCAGAAATAGTTTCAAAGTACTTGAGGTTGTTTAGAACTGTACCCTAGAGGTAGCCAGCATTTTCCTTGCAAGAAGATCACATTTCCCATCATAAACAGTCCCTAAAAACCAAGTATAACCACGCAGGTAAGCTGTCCCTGTCTGTTTCTGCTACCAGCATGTTGTTGTAATTTATGCTACAGCAAGCCTCAAAGTGTTCTGGAAGTTAAAAGGGCAGAAAGATAAAACTACTCTAACCTTAAAAGCCAACATTCAAAAGGTTATGTGAAAATGAAGCTGCAAGACATATGTTAACATCTCCTCACTTTGTTTCAAATTCGGAGCTTTCCTTATTATTAATAATAAATATACTCTCAGAGCACAGATTATCTAGTTAATATTTCACTAATTATCTTCAAGGTAGAACAAAAATACCATGATCAATAGGCTTCCAAAGCTTCCAGTGCTGGAAATGCCAGAAGTCTCGAAACTAATTACAAAATACAACTTAAGTTAATATATTCCTTTCTGGGAGCAAAAATACATTATGCTGTTGTAGACTAGTAGCAGATTATTCAGTATTCTCCATTACATATAAGATGCTATATTGTCAAGTGCTGACATTTTCTATCTTAGGTATTTATGCCAAACTGAGGCATGGGCAGGGGGGTTATGTTTGTTTTATTTCTGCCAAAATGGTTCACTGGTTTCCAAGAATAAAGCCAGCAAAAAACAAAGCTCTGTTGGGCATGGGGAAAGCTCTGTTGCTCCATGCCCTGTGGCAAGAACTTGGTACCCTCTGTGATGATGATGTGGCTTTACCCTTGTGCAAATCCATTTGAGCCGAGCTGATGCAGTGCTGTAAATGTTTGAAAACCTGCCATTTGCATGGGCTTAGGAGAGATGTGTCAGGGTGAGTTCTGGGGCCATCTTCTCTGTACCACTGCTGGAGTCACAGGTGCCGGGGTGGCCCCATAGCTCTCTCTGGGAGCCAGTGCCACAGGGGATGTTCTCTCCATCCTGGCTTCTCATTCCCTCCCCACACACCTGGCACTGATCTGGCCACATGGTAAACCAGATCCACTCATCCGGGTTACAAAATTCCCAACAAAAACAGGGCGGGGGAAAGGAGGAAAACACCCTGCATCAGAGCAGGAACACGATGCAGCTTACCACAGAGAGGCAGGAATAGCCTGAAAACAGAAGGAGGGAAAATTCCCTAAGTCAGAATTGGAACAAAGACAGAGCACCTGGAGCTGCAGGCTCAGCTCCTCCTGCCAGCCCTGATCCAGCTGCCAGGACTCCAAAGGACTTTCATTTCAGTGGCTTCTCCTAGTTCTGCTGACTGGGGCAAGACTGGGAACCGAAACATGGAAGGAAATGATGACTGAAGTTTCACTGAGACTTTTTTTGGCACAACACCTATTTACACAACCCCTCATCATCAGCTTCCTACCAGCCCTTTAGTTGCATCAGTCCAACTCTGTGTGGTGGCCCTGCCAGAGAGAAGAAAAAACTTCTACTGGTGCTGGGTTACTTCTAACCAAGATTAGTTTCCCAGTATAGCTCCCACTGTGGCTGCAGAGCCATCTGTGCTGGCACAGGAGAGGAGGGGTAGGGAGCAAGAGGAGGAGAAAGGGCAGCAGCTTATTTAATCATGCACTGCCCAAAAGAAACAATCACCAAACTATGTCTTTTGTACTGTTTAGTACAAAAAGTACCATTAAACAGAGAAATTTTTTTAAGCCAATGAAAAAGAGAAAGAAACCAGTATAGTGGGGAAGGAAATGAGTAAACTGGGATGAGGAATCTTGTATGTCTGGAAGCAGACAAGTGAAAGAAAACAAAGCACATGATCTCCTCCCTTTCGGCAGGGACAAGCTATTTACATTGGCCCCACTGCCCCTGAAATCAGAGGCTGGGAGTGAGAGCAGGAGGAAGTGGGGAATATGGTGAGAAAGGCCAGAGAAGGAGAAGGAGATTCAGAGAGGCCGAGCAAAGAGCAAAGAGATGGAGAGGGACATTATGGTGGCCGAGAAATTAAAGCTTGGAAAAGGAGGGCTAGCCCAAGGTGGAGACAAGTCTGCTGGCACCTTCCCTGCACAACTCAGGCTGGAACCAGGATCCCGAGCCTCTGCTGCTTCTCCATCAGCAAATACCACTTAAATCTTTAAGTCACTGAACACTGCAGTGATGAAGAGCCCATACAGAAATGTAGATCTCCATCTGCAACCCAAGGTTTGAATAATGCACAGTAAAGAGGCATATAATGCAGCTTATAACCTGAGAGAAAAATGATTGAGCAGATACTCGGTAGGAGCATTCATTAATAGCCAGTAGCGTTCATCTTCATTTGGAGAGCAGGGCAGAATTGACAAGAGATTAAGCAACTGAATTAAGTTTGTACACATAATCCCATTTCTTGCATTTCTTAGAAAAGCATGTCCCAATCCATTAGAGTAAGCAGATTCAGAGCCATAGATTCAAAAAACACTTCATTTTTTGGCCAAGAAAAATATCTAGGCCAAACCTCCTCTCTCCATAACCCAGGTGAATGTTTGAAAAGTTGTCTATCATTTATTGTACAGCTCCAACTACTAGTCAGCAGTTCATTTAGTTACAAACATTTTAGCACAATATTTGCTCAGGTTCAAGCCTTCCAGTCCAAAGTTGGCTACCTGCCTCCCTTCAAAAAAGCCATCTCCAAGAATTTTACCAGATGGAGATACTCAACCCAATCTTTTTTTTATTTTTTGTATCCCAATAAGAATAATCTCTTTTTCAGAGGAGTTAGCTTAGCTTTTCACCCATAGTTCTCAGAGCAGGTTTAAGTAATAATAAATAACATTACAAATGAGGAAGCCCATGTCCAGCTCGATGAATCACACCGCCTCTCTAAACCACACTGAAACTGGAGCTGCTGGGGAAGTGTTCTTGAAATTTCTGTAGGAGTAGTGATAAAAAGCAAACAGGGAGCATGGTTTTATCTGATCTACTCCTTCCAAAGTTGTGCAAGGTATCTACACTTCTGTAAACAAGTACTGCAACCTGCCTGAACTTTCATCAGCAGTATTACCTTGGGCAAAACCCGATACCAGTGCACATTCCTACTCCTGATGGGCAAGGATACAAATGGGAATTGGTACCTATGAAGAAAATGTACTTCTGGCATACTCCTGAAGTTGTTTAAGTCTTTCAGCAGGTATACCTGGAAATTAACCAAGTCATGCACCTACACACAGCCCTATTCCAAAAATATCTGAACTTCTTTCACCTTTGTTCTTTCTGTTATGGCGTCCGTTTAGCCTAAAGAAAGCAACTTTTCATATGCCAATCAGTCACCCACAAATAGTAGAGAAGATCACAGACTTTGTGCTGCAAAACTGCAGGGATCTCTGTTTATGCCAACACGTTGTACTGCCAAGATGAAAACAGGTAAACCCTGGTCCAACAGAAAAAGGATCATCTCCAAAAGGAGCGGTTCGTGTCTACTCAACACTGCCTGTGAGTGCCACAAAAGACTGGGAAACTCCATGCAAAAATTATACCTAGTCTTATATGTGAGTTATGTTCCACAGTAACCACGCCTGAAGTTTTAAGGACAGTGTGAATTTAAGCTTTTTGCCATGCAAAATGAATACACTCAGAAATGACATGACTTATTTATGTACCTGCAGGGTATTTCTTGGAAATTACATAGCAACTTATGCCAGCAATGGGAACATTACTAATGTAACACCATGTTATCTCCTTATAACACTGTAAATGCCTCAGATCACCACCGTATTTGATATCATCACTGAGATAAATGTGTCATCCATGCATAATTCCAACAATAGAGGATGGATGTAGCAGCAAGGCAATTTGCATTCTTGCAAACGTAACAAAGTTCAAAAAGATAATAACTGACACAAAAAGAAACCCACACCAGCAAAAGGAATTTAAAGACATATTGAGATGAAGCATGTGTTTCTGTGTGGACAAATTAGGAGTGTGTGTCTGAATATGCAACTGTGTAAAAACCCTAAACTTCTTCTCTCTAATCTACAAACACTCTCCAAGGACTGACTTCCAATCCAAATGGCGTTATTCCAAGATTACTGTACAAACAGTACTAACAGACTAAAATTGTGTTTTAGGCAGAACAAGTCTGACATGGATGTACACCAGTTTTTACAACTGGTCTCTTGGCATCTCTCTGTAGACTGCAGTAGCTCTTTTGGCATTGCTCTCTGCCCATAACCATACCCTGGTGCAGAGAAGGAAGCAGCAGGTCCAGAACTAGCCAGGTACCAAAATGTGTTCCTGCCTTCCCCCACCTTCACTGCCTGGCACCCAGGTACATCTCAGTGCACTCTACACCCACAAGTCCTCACTCGTATCATACCTAAAACTGTGTGTTTACTCTGTGATCTCTGCAACAGATTTGTTGGATTTAATTAACAGCAGCTCATCAGTAGTACAAATGCTTGTCCTGAGTGCCTGAACTAAGCTCAGGTACCTTCAAAAGCTCTTAAATACCACCAATATACACAATTTACTGACAAAACTCAGGAAAACAAGTAACTGTGCTAAATATGAAATGTAAAGAAGATGTATGAAGCACTGTATGAAGCAGTGAAATCCCTTGCTAGCTAAAATGTAGACACAAAAAGGATTCTGAATTAGGAAAGAGGTAATGATTGAAAATAAAAATGAAACAAACACAGTGACGTGTTCTGGGAAAGTACATTGGCATCCCAAAGCAAATCCAAGCCCAAGTTCAGAGTCACAGAAATGTTATGTTGCTTTATCAAGCATTATAAGCTGGTAAGTCTGTGAGGGGTGGAAGCTGCCTGCACAGAGAATTTCCATCTAGAGAAGATTTTCCCAGACTCAGGTTTCAAGCACAAGTTCAACATGAGTTTTCCATTAGTAAGATTAAACATTTCTGTAGATGTTTCAGGAAGATATTAAAGTGTTTACAAAAAGAATGAAAATAACAAATGCAAACACAGAAAAAGTAAGTTTGTTTACAGATTTGTAGGAGTTGGGGAATTTTACATTAAGAAAGAGAGGTTATTTGGGGATTAAAACACACATAACACAAGTTTGATCTAAATGAACTTGTAACTTTTCAACCCTATGAAGAATCCGGTATCTGAGACAGCATTATAAGATCAAAATAAAAATGTGAGGGAATAATAATGGAAAAGACTTTGCAATATTTATCCATGCCTACAAGAAACTCCTTTTATTTTAAGTCTAAGGTCTCAGCCCAGAGAGCTGTTCTACATGGGCAGGCTCCATATCAGCACTGTGATTCATCCATGCAATACTATTGGCAGGATCAAAGATTTCAGAAAATTCTTATGTAAGTCTTCAGGCATCACCTGAAAAGTCCCCTAACTTTCAGGCAGCACAAACTAAAGTTCTCAGAGTGAATCCTAAACCTGTGAACCCCGTGACTTTCAGTGGCAGCCCCCAGCAAGCCCCTGTCTCCTTTATGAGCCTCCATGTTATGCTTGCTGAGATTGTGCTGAGGATGTCCATGAATCAGAGGAAGATGATTTATCTGGAGGGCTGAGTCTTCTTTCAGCTGGATTAGTGCAGTCTTGCCCCTGCCCTGCTGGCATGTCACAGGGGTGGCACAGGGTAGAGAAAAATGGGTAAGAGAAAGGAGCATCTCTCTACAATGTAAAAAATCAAAGTGTAACATTTCACTCTTGCTATCAGAGTATTTCCTACTGGCCTCCAGGCTCCTGCTCCTGCTCAAAAACCCCACAGTGCAGGAAGAAAATACTCACCTCCAGCAAGAGCTTCCTCTCTTGTACTGTCGTCATCACCGGGCTGAAGAATATTCCAGGATGTCAAAGCAAGTGAAGAAATGTCTTCGGCTGATGATAACTTCAGCATGTCCATGTGATTGCTCTGAGGCTTGTAACGGGGGATGAAACACTCTTTGCCTTGCTTAAAAATGTCCTTAATTATTTCTTCTGTCTGGACTTCATCTGGCATGCTCAGGAAGATTGCAATTCTTTTGGATTCTTGGTACTTGGGATGGCCAATCACCTATGTGGGAAATCGATGCAATCAGTTTATAAAAAGTTTTTGAAAAGATCAACTTACTTTAATTTAACACAAAACTGGAGCAAAATATCAATTGAAAAGAGTAGAGATACAAAATTCGATGCATCATAAACGGAAAAAACTGTCTTTATTTCCTACTCCAACATTTCTACCACTAACAAAATCAAAATAGGCAGATTTTTGCAGCTAGTGAACAAAACACTGTAATACAGGTTTGGGGCAGCAAAAAACAATTTTGGAGACAACCTCCTGATGCCCTAAATATCTGTGCCATGCAGTACAGACATCTTCAAATGCCCAACATCACTGGAGAAAGATACAGTGGGTCAGAACTGCCAGCTTATGCAAGAAGAGAGGTTTCAGCATTCCTTTTCTTCCATCCTTTCTACATGCCCATCTCTCATCCAGGCCTAGGTAGAATAAGAAGCACATCAATGATAATAACTCAAAAGAAAATTAGCATCAGAGCAGATGACTGCAGAGCACAAAGTCTTCCAAGACCTGGCCCCTCTTTCTTTTGTTAACCTGAATGTCTTCCCTCCAGCAAGTTTAGATATATGACTTTAAACATCACCTGCTTCTAATGGGTGATCTTATTACTGCACATTTTTCAGAGCTTGAAGGAAAGATGGCCTTGCCATTTTTTGCTTTTCATGAGATTGTGCTGGGCTTATAAAAGACTGAATAGAGGAGGGAAAATAAAAAACGCTTATATGGTGAAAAAGTGTTAGCAGACTCATACCTCACTATGTCTCTGCCCATTCCAGACTGAATTCCACATTAAAATTTGAAAAGAGGCTTTTAAAAGCTTATCTTCTTGTTCTTTAGTATCTTATATATTTTGTTACTTACATTTGGACAAAACAAATACAAATGTGTCCTTTCTCATTTAAATGTGATTTATTCTTATTCTACACACTTACAAAAATCTGTCAAAAACATCAGACAACTGAGAAACTCTCTAGCATCTACAGAACAGAGAGCAGCAAATCCTGTGCTCTGTGCTTGCATAACTCCAGGGTAACTTGATCTGAGCTTTAGCCTTTGCCCTGGCCTTGTTCTGAGATATAAATGCCCGTATCAGAGTCAGGACATGGTTCTCACTACTGTTTTTTTCTTTCTTTCTTTCCAGTAGAGCACTTAAAAGCCCAAGTGAATCAGTCAGAAGACAAATATAATTTTTCAAGGGGAAAAAAAAAGAAACACTTCAGACCAAATTACAGTGATGTGTTGTTCCTTGGCCATAGAAACATCTTAACAATTCAAACCCATATTTTACTTCTTTTTGTATCTGCCCAGCCCAACACGTGGATTTTTCCAACCAAGGGATTAAGCTCTTAAAGAACAGAATTTCCATGGCAGCTTTTGTTTGAAAAACTGGACTATTTACTGAAACTTCAGACTCCAGCAAACAGCTGTGATTCACACTGTTGAGGGCCTCCAGAGCTGAAACTTCTCATGGGTTTGGTGAAGAGAGAAACTGAGACCCCGAACTCCCTTTCAGAGGGGGGCTGTGTGCTGTTGGGCACAACACAGGTCCCATCTGCTCTGACATATCCAGTAACACATTGATTAGGCTGTGTATAGGAAAAAAAATGAGGTTGAAGATGTAAACCCACATGTGAGCAGGAAGACAGAAATTCAGATGTTCTCAGAACTGTGAATATGCTCCTACTATGACTCGGAGCAGTTTCTGAGAAGAGTGAAAAAATTTCCACACTTCAGAAGTAGTACTGCCCTTTGTTCACTAGCTGATGGAAATTTTTGAAGAATCAGAGTATGCAAACAGCACGACTTTAATCATGAACATAAACATTAAAAAAGAATCATAATCCAGGAGCTAATTAAATACTGGTGACTTGGTCTGCCTGTGAAGCTATTTCATTTGGAATATAAGGACTATTTTGAAATGAGATTTTACTACTAAAAATATTAGTCAGGTGTTATAAAATAACCTGCTCACTTTTATTAGCTGCAAGCACTGATATACGTTACAAAGCTACATTTTTGGCCTTAGATCATTCCAGATATTTTCTCAGCCTTCTCAAAAACTTCTCCATGCCTGATCTATTACCCCCCTGTAAGGAAGCTGACTCTACTGTCTGCCCCTTGCACAATGCCACTGTCTCATGCAAGCTCAGGATTTTCAATTTGTGTCAGATTATTAAAATGGCAGGATAACATCAATTTATGTGCTACTTCCCGACAGCTTCTTTTAAGCAAAACAAAAGCTGTATCTTCCAGTGTCCTCTCACTAACAGAAATGAGTGCTCTGTTGCTGTATTTATCAGCAGCAGTTAGACAAAGGCTGAGGGCTCCTAAAAATTCAGTACTACTTGGGCTAGGTGCTTACAAAGTCGGCTGAGGACTCTGCATTTCTCAAGAGGATACCAGTATTTGCTAAAATTTGAGAGATTTAAGTCTAGGATGCATGACTATTAAAATGCATTATCATGACCGTAGGACATGTCATATATACATATTTATAAAAAGTATTCTCCATGAAAAAAAAAGGTTATGTGAGTTCCAGTTAAACTTCCTACAACCTAAAGTTTCTGTGCTGCCACATCCCACTCATGAAGTGGCTACACATTAGTAGTAAATGAAGTCTATAAAATGATTTGAGATCCTCTGGCAGGAAAATAACCATATAAATGTAGATCATCCAGAAGTACCCGCTGGTGCTGCAAAAAAAATGAGGACTGTGCTCTATTACATGCAGTGACTGCAAAATAAAATTTTATCGTGTTTATTAAAATGATAAAATACATCTCTATAAAAACTGTGTAATCCAAACACAAACAGGACATTTCAAAAGTACATACCCACATCATGCTGTGGTAGGATACCAGTTAGGCAAACCCAGCTTGATATCTTTTAAAGTATAAAAATTATATTAGAAATAAAATTGCATGGAAGAAACACTGCTGTAAGATACAGAAGGGAGATGACAGCGCATAAAACAAGAGGCCAAATCAGGCAGTCGCTGAGTTTTTTTGTATGTACGGCCAGAGCCGGCCATGCAGCCACGTGAAGTGATATGAAACGTCTGAGATAAACACCCACCACCGCCCCCGAGGTGCCCCACTTGGGGTGCGTGGCAGGCTGCCCCCAGCGTCCCCAACACCCACGGGTCATGTGTCCCCACCACCCCGTGGGTGAAGTGTCCCGCCCACCCCACAGGTGATGAGCCCCACAATCCCGTGGGCGACGTGTCCCCACCACCGCACACGAGATGAGCCCCACAATGCCGTGGGTGAAGTGTCCCCAGCACTCCACGCCATATGTGTCCCCACATCCCCCCGAGCCCGGTGACCGGGCGCTGCTCCCGGCAGTTCCTGACACAGCGGCGCCACCAGCCCCGCTCCCCGGCAGTGCCGAGGGGGGACGAGGGGCAGGCTCCGAGGCGGAGCTCACCCCCCGCTCGGCGGCGGGGCCCGACGAGCCGGCGGGCGCCCCGAGTCACGGTTTCGCTCTGCAGGAGGGGCCTGGAAAGTCCCGGCCGCGCTGCCCGCGCCGTGCCGGGCGCTGCTCTCGGGGCCGCGTCCGCACCCACCTTGAGCCCGAGCAGGCGGGACTGGCGCTGCTTCTCGGCGGGGCCGAGCGCCCGCAGGCGCTGCCGCAGCTCCCCCCGCAGCGCCCGCTTGGCCGCCCGCAGCGCCGCCGCCATCGCGTCCCCCGCCGGCTCCTCCATGCGCCGAGTGCGCCGGGCGGGCCCCGCGGAAGCTGCTCGGGGCCCGGGCAGGGCAACGGCCCCGCGGCCCCGGCCCCACCGTGCTGGAGGGCCCTGCCAACAACAACCTCTTTTTATTTTTATTTCTTTCTTTTTTTTTTTTCTTTTTTTTTTTTTTTTTTTTTTTAAGCC
>NW_016690191.1:5408347-5479467 GCF_001604755.1 Lepidothrix coronata
TTTTTTTTTTTTTTTTTTTTTTTTTTTTTTTTTTTTTTTTTTTTTTTTTTTTTTTTTAAGCCTGGCGCTTATCGCGAAGGATTTCCCCTTCACTGATTTTGTTGCAGGAAGGGAAATTACGTTTCGGCGGGATATTTTACCACCCTCTGCCAGGCAGTTTCATATCCCTACGGCATCTGCCAGCGGGCTCCGAGGGAGGGGTGCGGAGGAGGGAGAGCCCTGTGCCCCCAGGGGAGGTGTGCCAGCCATGCAGCTGTGTCCAAAGGGAAGCACTGTAGGCCAGCGTTTGGCACATGGAGTGTTCCAACCCACCTTTAACCGCCAGGGTGGCGGAGTCACCGTCCCTGGAAGTGTCCAAGAAGCAACATATGTCTAGTTGACAGTGTCTAATATCTAGTGTCTATGATCTTGTGTCTAGTGCCATGGTCTAGTTGACAAGCTGGTGATCGGTCAAAGGCTGGACTCAAAGATCTCAGAGATATTTTCCAACCTAATTGGTTCTGCGATTCTGTGATTTTAGGCGCAGAAAGCTACATTTCCACAGGAGAACATCTCTTTTCATAAATCTCTTCCACGTGGCATTTGATGACATCTCAATTTAGCCACAGTGCAGATGGATGAAGTCATCAGCTGTCCCACTGTGCAGCTCTCTGACCTCACCTTTTGCTCTAGAAGCAGCACTGTGTTCTCCCATGTATTGCTTGACAGCTGTAAGGATCCCTTAAACAGCGGTGCCCTGGGACCTGGGCACTGCTCAGTGTCACGTATAGATAACTTCATGACAGTTAACAAAGTATACATGATTTTGTAAGACTTAACTAGTAGCCTTGCTGTTTTCAGACATATTATTATGTTTAGAATCAGTGTGGTGCATCTCATCACTGCTTTTCTTGCTCTTAAATGAAGAGCAAGGAAGGTTTTTTCCTGGTGAAGATAACCTGGAGCCCACTGGACTGCTAATGATCCAGGCTTTTTTTGTTTAAACCCGGGCCTTGCCATGAAGACAAGTTGTAAAATAATTGTATCATCTGGATTTTGAAAAGGCATGGTTGGCCCTTTATATTGAAATAAAGAACTGTACTCCTGAGTATGAAATAGGTTACTAGATCAGTGTAAAAGGAAGTGGGTGGGGTATTAATAGACTGGTGTTAGCCACGATAATCTGCATTTGCAATAGTGCACAAAAAGAAACCGAGTAAGAATTTCTGTTCTTATCATGAAGGCTTAGACAGCAAATAAATAAATATATGTCATAACATGCTCTGAAATGTTATTTCTGACAGGAACTTCCATAGGTGTTCTGGAGGTGGGCATTTTCCTTTAGCTGCCCCTTGCCCTCAGAATGCTGCCATCTTTTCTTCAACAGCAACAAACTTTATCTCACAAGTCCTGCTATACATGCTAAATAATCTTTCTTGTTTTCAGTGGGGAGGGAGAGGAGAGAGAGGAAGAAGGAGCAACAGAGGTTCTAACAAACATTAACATGTGCTTGTGTTCTGTGCTTAAACCCACCAGGTTGGACCACAGAGTCACAGAACAGCCTAGACTGGAAGGGACCTTGAAAGATTGTCTGGTCCAACCTTTCCTGGGAAAGGGAGCCTAGATGAAACTGTCTAGGGCTCTGTTCAGTTATATCTTGAAAACTGCCAGTGATGGGGACGCTACCACATCCCTGGGGAGGTTGTTCCAGTAAATGATTCTTCTTACTGCAAAAAATGCCTTACGTTGAGATGAAAGATGCAAAATTCATTGCTGGAAGAATGAAAGATGGAGAGCCCTTCACCAGAAGGAGGCTGCTTCATTCTCTCAGTGTCATGAAGCCCGGATTTTCTAGAGGATTTGTGTCAGAGAATAGTGCTGTTGTGTGCCACAGGCAACTGATGGCTCAGTTTGAGTCACCTCCCAACATGTCTACAAAAGAAGGGTGTTTAGACCCAGCCTTAGTACCCTAGTCTAGGAGAGTCACTACAGCTGAAGTAAACCCTTCTAGAATGAATTCTTGAAGAACTACTGTTTCATCTTTGAAAGCAAGTGGACTTGGAGTCAAAACAGTAATTGCCCCAGTCTGTAAAAGCCAGGAGGTCTCTTACATACTACTTTGAATTTGTGGAGTTTTGCAACATAAAACACTAATTACTGTCATTAGAGCTGATCCAATTCATTTATTTTGCCATGAGATGTCTGTTTCTTATACAAGCTACCAGAAGTACTGCAGAAAATTAAAGTCTTGACATCCATGAATGTCAGGTCAAACCCACATACTATGGGATTTTCCAGTAGCATTGTGATAGCTTTTCTAAGAGTTATCTTACTCAGGTAAAAAATGAGACCAATCCTAAGGCTTTAAAATGCATATTTTAATATATTTTTAAAAAATATTAGTGTATTTACATAATTTTCTCACTTTAAAAATATTTTATACTTGCTTATTTTTAAAAAAAGTTCAGCAAGATGATTACATCACACAGATATGAAAGAACATTCACTGTAGCTATGGGCAATTAAAAAATACAGCACAGAAACACATACCATTGCAGTAACAGTAAGTGAGTGCACATTTTTAAGTTGCTAGCTTCCACAAATAGTTCTTCCCGTAGAAATGGCTTAGTCTGTGTCAGTAACTTCTAACCACTTTTATATTGGAATTTGCATTCCTTTTTTTCTTCATAAAAATCTCCCCCTTTGGCTTATACAAGGATTGCAATAAAATGCATTACAGTAGTATTTCATTTACAAAACAAATGACATAAAAACTTGTTTCTTAACCCATTGGATTGTATTTCGCTAAAACAATGTCCTTTCATGGAGATTAAAGAGAGATTCCAAGAGCTGTCTGGATGTGGAAAATTATCTCAATCCTGCCTGGAAAGGTAGACTTGAATTGCTGCATGATGTTGTGTGGATTCCTCTTAGGAGGGATCTCATCTTCAGGTTTGGTAATTAGGATAGCATGTTAAACATTGTATTTAGTCAAAATAAATACAAATAAATTAAAAACAAATCATGGAAGGAAATTATTTTCTTGTTGACATGTCTCGGAGGAAGGCTGAGAAGTGAAGGTTGTGGCAATACCTAGATTACACATAAATGGCAGGTCCTTTTACTTCAGTAGTACTCTCTGAGCAAGGAGAAAACAGCTATGAACAGGGCTGTAATTTTGGAGAAAGATAGTAGTGATCTTCTTTCAAACTTTGTTAGGAAGCCATTTTCCTGTGGAAAAGAAAAAGCAGTTAGGGACAGCTTAAAAACATGTAGGAAAACCCCACCACCCTGTGCTAGTGTCAGATTAACAGGGTGCTACAGCATTATGAGTAGAGGGACAGCTTTTGAGAGCTCTACCTCCAAAAGATGAATAAGGCTTTAAAAACTATAGCTGAAAATAGCTGCACCTCACTGAATGTTTGTTTTATCTCTAAGTCAAGACTGTGCCCTCCCTGTGTAAATAGAAAACTGACATGAACTCTATCACCTGAGCCCACATCTTCCAGGGAGATACAAGTGCTATGTTTCTGATGTAGTAATATACTTAGAAATATCTTCCTTTAAGCCTCCTTGTTCTACTATGATGAGCACCTATTATGACAGAATGTTACCAGAAGTTGATACTTCTCTTGAATAAAATTGACTTTATTTGAAAGAGATGGAAAGAGAAGCCTGCACAATAAATCTGGTGTACCAAGGGGCCCTGAGCCACTATCACTTCTTTTTTACAGCTACAGACAGAGAAGGATTAAAACAAGTAGAAAAACAAAAGGAAAAGCAAGACACTAGAAAATAAATCCAGGGGAAAAATTAATAGCAAATAGGAGATATGAGAGAAGTGGGATGAGAGGAGGTGGAAAGAGAAAGTGACATTTACATATAAGGAAAAAAGTACCAAGGAAATAACTGACACTTGTGTCATAGATTCTCAGATTCCCCTAACTGCAAAAGAAAAAAGTATTGGTCTGATGAAACCCTGTAAAAGCAAAAGGGCCCTTCCCTCCACTGGCAGAAGGTAATTTCAGCAGCTGGGCAAAATAATCCACTTATTGACAAGTGTTTTTCTCAGCATTGACCATTGATAAATGGAAGTCCTAGGATTATTTCACTCCAAACAATAAAGATTTAACCCCAATTGTACTTAACTGGACCTTGGTTCTAAGTAAAACTGATTTGGGGGATTAAATAATGGCTTTGTTGAAATCCACAGCAAAAGTACTGACTTGATTTGTGAGGAACACACCTGTTCACTCTTCCCTTTAACTGAACCCCAGTATTTTCGGACCGACTCCTCTATTGCCATACTGACCTTAGGATACCACTTAATTTTAGATTTTATAATGGAAATTTCATAGTTTCCCTAGTTTAACATGCTTTGAGCAGAAGGCTGGACCAAATCTAAGGTCCCTCTCAGCTTGAATTATGGTATGATCCTATGATGAAAGATCAGAAAGTGCCTTTTAAAGAGCAAGTTTTCTTTTAGCTTTGTTCTGTTTAAAGCAGAAGTGAAGCTCTCACCGTAAGTCTCAATGAGACATTCCAGACATAAAACATTAAGCTACCAAATGAAACCCTGAATAAAATGTTTCTGACAGTGGCTATAAAAATATTTTCCCTTAATTAAATGCAATCTCCTAATCAAGACTTTGGTGGAAAGTGAGAAACTCACCCAGCCACCGTTCGCATCTATCCATTCGGCTTTGTGGTTTATGATGTACTCTGTGATGAAATAGGAGATCTGCTCCTTCTCCTCTGCAGTCAGCTGAACTCCATGCTCCTGAAGCTTCTTAGTGAGAAGACCTCCAAATGTGAATATGGTCATAATTCGTCCCCAGTTAGTATTTCCATCAGCAAACTTTTCTTCCATGACACCATTGAAAATTCTCTTGGCAACAGCTACAGAGGTGATATCAATCCTGTCCAAGAGTGGTCTGAGAGCCTCCTCAGTTTGATCTTGCAGAGAAGATGCAATGCTTCGCAAGACATGAGCAACCCTGGTTTGGGCTGGTCCGAGGTGTGATTCCTGGAGCACATATTGCAGATAATCTTGGGCTAAGTAATAAACGTAATAGAACTCAGCAGTTTCCATTCAATGGGAAATGCAGAGAGCAGTGCACAGCTCTTAATCAGGGTTGGTAATGAGCAGCCACAGGACATGCAGACGACTTTTTATCGTCTGCTTTTGATGGAATCTTTCTGCTTTTACCACAGAATTTCCTGTAAGAGGTATGACTTAATGGTGTGGGTTGGGGAATATGTCACAGAGGAAATGAAAGAAAAAGTTGTCTGCTCAAAGGGCATAAAATATGTCTTCTTGAGTGATTTACTATTTCTCTAAATAGTGTGATTCCACAACTAAAATCTACCAGATTTTACCAGATTCTTTAGTAGTATTAATTGGCATTTCTTAGGGACTTTTGCTATGTACCACTAGCAGAGGTTAGGAGTTTGGCTTTTAAAAAATGCCTAAAAAGTGCATGCTGTTGGATCATGCAGCCCCCCTTCCAGCACCCCCATCTTCCCCCACTCTAGTGTCCTCTCTGCTAGGGTTAAGGCTGCAATCTGTATTGCAGGTTTGTGGGTTATTTCTGGTCACAACTTTTTGAAGAGACTGATAGACATTTCCAACAGGATTGAAGAATGGATAAACTTTCTTCATCACTCAAGGTGTTTTACATAACTGCAAAAAGTGGGCGTACAACAGTGGTACAGGGTTGGATGGACAAAGGGGAAAGCCAGCTTTATAGCATTATCCTCTATTCCAGACTTTCCCACACTCTCTCTGTGAGTGCTCTTCAAGGTCCTTCTTTGAAGATTTGAATGGGTAGCTTCAAAGATTTCTTTCCCCCATGGGGAGTTCTGCTGTAAAAGACATTATTAGTATAAAAGACAATGCTAATGCAGTCAGCATGTTGGAACATGGGATGGAAAACATAGGGCCAAGCCAGTGATGTGTGAATCCACCTGAGTCCACCTGAATCTTTCAGGACAGGTAACAAAGAAGTATCATGATATCTACAGTTGTTCTTAGATTCAAATTTTATGTCAAACCATTATTTTTGGGAGAAGAGGCAGGGGTATCTAGCCAGCTTTTTCCTTACAAACCTTTCTTCTGAGGCAGCCTGATCTTGCTAAAGGGTCAGTACGTGTCTGTAGAGAACCCCACCCCATTGCAAAGGCTTCAGAGCAGCAAACAGTTTGAAGTTTGATGTCTGGAGACCCCTCTCTTTTTCCATCCCCTTTTGTTTATCCCTGTACTTCTTCCCCACCTCTCATTCACTCCTCTTCCTTCTCTGAAAGCAAAAGGTACTTCCAGCCCCCCACACAAACAGCTTTACTTTACCCCAGGAGTGGCTGTGAGCCTGTTTCCAGTCTGGGCACTCCCTAATGCTCAGATCTATGGAAGAGGAGCAAAGCCACATGCCTGGTGGCCAGCACAGGGCTCCAGTCTCAGCTGTCAGGGTATCACTGGCACCAAATTACACTGGGGCAAAGTATGTCTGGACTGTGATACAGCTCTGGTGTCAATACCTTGCTAATCCTAGATAGCCCCACAAAATGCGTGTGCTGCTCCTCTGACATCAGTTTTTGCAGAAACCCACTGGGTAGACCAGAGTAGTTTCCGTTTCCTCATCAGGTTTTTTCTTCTATATGTGGTGAGTCTGGCCGAGAATGACACAGTACAGTCTTCCATGCACAGCGGGGTTTGAAACCTCAAGCTGTCGCCAGCACAGCACAGCATCAATCACTTCAGTGATGCAGGAAAATACTTCCCTTACTTTCTGCTGGAAGCAAAGAAAGAGAAGGCTTGGTTCTGCGTTCACTTTTGGAAGGGAGTGGTTTTAGGAGAGCAGTGCGAGCTGGAAAACTCTCATGTTAGATATTGCCTCCAGGGAAGGATGTGATGCCAGGACTGGGAACAGGCTGGGAATGGAAAGCTTGATCTCCACTCTTTCAAGCATGCACGTTCTTACCAAAGCTCATTTTGAAAGTTCAGAGGTGTCCTCTATCCAATACCTGCAGCTGCTGTTTTGGCAGAGCTGTTAGGCTGACTTTGCCTTTGTTATGTTCAGTGATTTCAGCAAACTGCCAGCATTTTATGAGGAAAGCAAACAAATAAACAAAAAAAAGATGTGACAGTCCCTAACTCTTCCCAACTGGGCAGGAATTTCTGGGGCACTGCCAGTTTCCCTCATCAGATAGTTGCAAACAGGGCTGAGAGAGGTACTCAAGCAGTGTGACAAGAATCTTTCTATACAGCACAGTTTGTGAAGTTACAGATCACTCCTGACTTTCTTAGTAATTGATTAATGAAAAGCTTTTTGTACCCTTTGAGAATATAAGTAATAATTGAATATGAGAACAGTGAACAATACCTAAGGAGACCAGTTTTGTTTTCTTCACTGTCAACAGTGGCAGAGCACAGGCAGAAGCAGGTATTTCTTCATTAGTGGAGCATTTAGAATTCTGAGGAGGTGATGAAATAAGTCTATGAATATGTCACCATTATTGAAAGAAATCAGTGTTGATACCTTGGCAATTTTGGTGCAAATGCTGCTAGAGTCTCTTGATCTCTTAAAGCACTGTGAGGTGAAGGTCAGGGCTCAGCTCCCAGAAGAGGGTGGCAGTTCTAAACAGACATCTCTAACAGCAAGCTGTGACACTGGTGACCAGAGCTCAGGATGGAGCTGTTGAAAATGCCCCAGGTCTCTCTCCTTCAGTGTTAGACACATTTCCTTTTCAATAGCATACAAGGGTGCAGTTCCAAGTGTTGGATGTTCAGTAGCAGTGACAGTTTATATATTTATACACACAAAAAGTCAGACCAGAGTGTGCAGCCCCATATCCCCAAGCAATAATGGTCAACTCTGAACACTCTAAGAAATCAGCTTTGGGATCTCTTACCTGTATCACGCCACTTGAGTGCTCTGATTCTCATTTTCTACATTAGGCAGTGCCTTCCTTTCTTCTACCAGACTTTACTCATATTTTGTAGATGTAAGAGAATACCTCTAGATTAATGAAACTCTACTTTTCTTCCTACCTGCTCTGTCTCCCCAGTGCTGCATAGACTGCATTCTCAGACACTGCACTGCTCCTCTTTGCTGAATATACTTTAAGTGTTAAGTGTTAATAAAAGGCTTGAAATAGAAACCAGGTTGACATGGAAGCTCAAATGCAAACCCTCCCCTCACTACTTGGCAATAGGAAGGGGCTTTAATTTAAATCTATGCTCTGTGGATTTGACTATACATCCTATCCTAACCTGAAAAGGGCTTATTTTTCCAGAACAGATGGGGACTGAGCTGACAGATCCTCATAAAATTGACTTGTGAGAGACGATGTTATCTCATCGCATTTGAGACAAAACCAAGCCAAATGACAAAAGCTTTGTTGAGCTATTCATGCTGCATCTGCCTTGCCAGAGTTGTTCCAGTTCCAGGTGATTGTGGGAACTGTGATCTTTGTCTGGAGGAACAGTCTGAGGCCCTGAGAAAATTATTGCAGGGGTTTTTTTCTGCTTTTCTTCCTTTTTTGATGTCCAAATGGGGGCGATTTATTTTTTGTGCGGCATTGGATTTCATTGCAGAAGAACGGCTTTCACGTGTAGCTTTCCAGCTGTCCTGCACAACCCTGATATGAGACTTCGTGAGGCTTTGGTGGCTTTTATTTCCCGTGTATTTTGCTGTGAACGGGACTAAGCTGGCAGCCCTGAGCCCCGGGCTCGCTGGTGCTCGCAGAGGCGCGGTAGCCCAGTGGAGTGCTGACATCTAGTCGCAGCCGGCTGCGCTGCAGCAGGGAGGGAGCGGCGCATCCCTGGAGCTCCCCAACACATTCCATCCTGTGCTCTGGGGTTCTGTGTGCAGCAACGAGCTGAAGTACGGCAAGATTGGGATTCAGCCCTGTTAATGATCTAAATTAATAAATGATACTGTGTTTCCAGGAGAAAGCCAACCGTGTCCTGGGCTGCATCCAAAGCAGTGTGGGCAGCAGATGGAGGCAGGGGATTCTCCCCCTCTGCTCTGCTCTGGTGAGACCCCACGTGCAGTGCTGCATCCAGCCCTGGCATCCCCAGCACAGGAAGGGCATCGACCTTTTGGAGGCCACCAAGTTGATTAAATAGATGGAGCACGTCTCTTATGAGGAAAGGCTGAGAGAATTTGAATTGCTCAGCCTGGAAAAGAGAAGGCTTTGGGGTGACCTAATTGCAGCTTTCCAGTGCCTGAAGGGAGCCGACAAGAAAGATGAAGAGATACTATTTACAAGGACCTGGAGTGACAGGACAAGGGAGAATGGCTTCAAATTGAATGAGGGTAGGTTTAGATTAGATATGAGGAAAAAATTCTTCCCTGTGAGGGTGGTGAGGCACTGGAATGGGTTGCCCAGAGAAACTGTGGATGCCCCATCCCTGGAAGTGTTCCAGGCCAGATTAAGTTGCTCTGAGCAACTTGGTCTAGTGGAAGGTGTCCCTGCCAATGGCAGGAGGGTTGAAACTGGATGATCTTTAAGGTTCCTTCCAACCCAGGCCATTCTGATCGTGAGTCTATGAATTCTGTCAGCTGGGAAGCACCAAAGCCTCCTGTCCAAAGTTTGGAAAGATCATCTCCATAAGAAGTTTTGGGAGTAGTTCATTTTAAAACCCTTCAGACCTTCTATCCTTTGTTTCTAGGATAGAAACAAAGTATCAGGATCCTGGATCTCAAATTCTGTGCCAATTGAAACAGAGACTTTGACCCAGCTTACATTTTGTGTGTCAGAGATGCACTGAAGACAAGCTCCAGGAAGAATGGGAGGATGCAGCTGGTTTTGCATCTGCTGAGCCAACTGAGACATTCTGGGATAATTGGAAAGCCAAAGTGGTCCCCAACATACACTACAGCAAGTTGCTATTCCAGCTTACTGTTGAACTGTGGTGCTGTCGAATAACTGAGGGCTGAGTATTATGACATAAGGTCTGTCTGCTCCCAAAATGCCCCACAGCAAAGGCTGGGAGGATGGATCAAGCAGAGATGCACACTGTGGTTCTCCATTGCTCAAGCATGAGAATTCCCCTTGTGACTCCTCTGTAGCACTCCAGAGACATGAGGGGACTGTAGGAATGGCCAGGTTTTGCTGTTACTCAGGGCTCAGCTGCTGCCTCGTCACTTCCGCTGGTAACTGATTCCAAGTCAGAACCTGTTTTCTTCTGGATCCCAGGTTCTGTCATCATTATGAGTCAAGGAGGCAGCCAAACACTCTGCTCCACTGTGTATGTGTCATCATGTGCATATGTGCAGACACATGTTCTGCATTCTCATAAGCCCTTCAAATGTTTATCTGGAATTAGGAGAATTTGAACAAATAGTCATAGTTGTCAGCAATGAGCCACAGAAACATAAGGGTCCCTAAGCTTCCCAAACAATGGAGCATGAACAAGTAAAGTCTTGGTAGAAGCTTAGCAAGATCTTGCAGATGCCAGCAGAAACACTGAAGTCAGCTTCCTGGCTGAAAGTACTTGCTCCCAGAAGGAGGGAAAAAAATATGCTTGTGAGTATTCATGAAATAAGAAGTCAAGAACTTGTGCCTCAAGATGATAACTAAAACTTTGTGTGTCCCTTGAACCCACAAGTCAAGGGTGGTCTGGAGTGCTGCTTCATCCTCCTATAGCAGGTGCAACATGAACACTTGCACGGTCCATTTGTGATTGATCTGCAGCTTTGTTTCAGAGCTGTGTCTTCCAAAGACATAATGCTGCCAGGAGAGACAGGCATTCAACATTGGTGATACATTGGTATCACATTGGTGGTACTCAAAATGCCGTGAGACAGCATTTTAGTGACATATCTGAGCCTTACTTAGCATACAGAGAGTCCCACTGGATGACAGTTCCAAAATATGAGCAAGATTTAGGTAAAGAGTTTCCACTGAGCATGGATAAAATATAGGTGCCCAGTTCCTTTTGGTGCCTTCTGGAAAAAAAAAAAAAAATAGCTATTCATTAAAACTACTAACAGTTTAAAGTTAGGCATGCTTTTAAATTCTTTGCTATTCGATTTTCCAATAAAAATTTATGTATCTCATGTTTTTGAAATAAATCACTAAAATTCAAGCTCACTTTACCAGTTACAAGTTACCTGGGTGCTTTGGAGCTTTCCTGTCCTCTACATCAGCCCTCCCAGGAGTGTGCTTGCTTCCGTGCTTTTCCCTTTTAAATCAGCTCTGTATCTGCTCATGTACTTCTCCCTTATTTAAGTCAAAGCTGCATCTGCTCCTGGTACTACTAGTAACCTTTGCCCTGGGTCAAGTGTTAGTGATTCATAGATTAAACATCTTTCCTTTAGAAGATAATGTATTCTTTTAATAAATCATTTCACACACACACACCCTTTTTCCATATCCCCTCTGTTGATGACCCTGTGAAAGAAGTTTGTAGCAACACTAGTATTTCTACTATAAATCTCTCTTCATGGAGGTTCATAACTCATCTTTGTTTTACATGCAGAGTTCCAGTCTGGGGGCACATTTGTTTTTATTCCCCTTTCAAATTGTTTTGAATTATTTTAAGTTATAAAATGGACAAAAATACAAATGTACAGTGTATAGATGTTTTCCTCTTTTATAATCAATCCAGATCTTTGAATAGAAATTATGATTAAAGAAGCGAATGTGTAATGTTATTTCAGTAATTTTCATATGCACAAAATAAATATTGATATTAAAACATATTTCTGAACCCTAATTCAATAGTTTTACTACAGTTTTATTACCTTCTCAAATGTGTGTTTGCATGAAAATGTTGTGGTGCTAGTGCCTACTGTTTGAAGCTTCTTTTTTTTTAATAATTAAAAAAAGCCCTTCATGTAAAAGAAAGAGAAATACAGAGACTACATTGCTGTTTGATAGGACTTTTCTTAAGTCTAAAAGCAGTTGGTATGAAGCTCATTCCATCCACCTATAGCCTAAGAAACTGGGCTCCATATGGTAAAATAAAATCTCCTGCATTATTCAACTGCAAGGAAGAACTTGTGAACCTAATATCCCAAACGACCCTTCTGGAGGTTTCTTCAGCCCTAACTGCATTTCTCATTCTCTCGATTTGCACCATTTCAGCAGACACTCGGCTGTTGGCACTGTGCAGTCTTTTCAAATGATTATGTGTAAATTGCTGCAAATTATAGCAAGAAATTAGCTGTAACTCCCGTGGTATATCCTTGTGTTTATTATGATTTTCTAATCCTCAGAAAAAGCATGCTGAGATGGCATTTCTGTGCTCCTAGGAGAAGGCTGTGAGCAGAAATAGCAAACTAATCTGTCTCCCCAGGTATTATAGCGCATTCATCGCTGTGCTGTCTGAGCATGTAATACTGTCCCCTCAATCTTTTTAAGTGAAATGATGTCCTGTTAACTAAGTGTGAAGGAAGCTGATGCTACCATGACTAGTTATCCAAACCTGCTGCCAATCTTTAACCAAAGCAAAAAGAAATTTGCTTTTGAGCTCATTTTTAAATGATGGACCTTTGCAGTGCTCCGTGCTTTGAATTGCGTTTGTCCATCTTCATTGCCATGGCTGGGTACAGAGCCCGGGTTCATCGAGGGAATTAAGCCTGTAGGCATCTTAGTAATGATGCTGATACCAGGGCCTGCTCAGGCCCTAAAATGCTCTTTCAGAAAGCTCAATTCTTTTAGACTCTTTCAAATAACCTCAATGCAAGGCTTTTACTTATTTGGGCAGGCTGTTGTAGGCAATAAAGCAACACCGAAACGCCCCAGCTGGGAGATTGTCCCGTGCTGGGAATTCAGCCGTCCAAGCCAGGAGGAGTGTCCTGCCCCAGCTCACTGAGCGCGGGGAGAAGCACTGAGCCGACACAAAACCCACTGGCCTCACAAAACAGCAGGAGTGGGACTGTGATAGTCTTTCATTAGGCAACAGTGAGGGTGATTGCATTTAATCTGTCAGGCATTCTAACAGTGAGCAAACTCCATACCAACAGTTCAGGGTATGTAATTCTGAGTTTTCACAATAAAACCCCAGAATACCCATTCATCCTTAGCAGACTTGCCTTTGTATCAATTTGGGACTAGATTCTTAGCATGCCAGGGAATTATGCATCATAATGACTTAATCAAGGGATTTTACAGTGTGTTCTAGAGCTGAGAAACCTTTTTAAACCCAAATGCAGATGGAAGCTTGGACCCAGCAGCGAGTGCTTTGCTCATGAAGTCAGAGGAGCTCTGCACAGACTGACCCCCTGTGCCTCTGCAAAGCTCTATTGATTTTGGTAACTTCATCTGTGCAGGGATGTGAATCTATCTACAGGGAGCTAAATGAAGCCTAAAGTTATCGATTTTCAAGAGCAAAGAACTTTAGTTAAAGATCTCTTGTGGTTTTTTAATTATTCCTGATTTTGAAACATGACATCACAGCAGAGTAATGATATTAAGAAGTGACAGTAAATAAAACAGCCAGTTTCACGTGATTTAATGCAGTAAGGGCAGAGAGAATGGGATTGACTGAATTAGACAAGGTTTTGATTTGCTCTTTGTGCTGGATGACTGTTAATCACTCAATGAGAAATGCATTTCCAATGGCCAGTGCTCAAGCAATGTAAATAATAGCAACATCCTTGTTTCTCCTTTGCCCTCAATCTCCTTTTGGGGGCTTGACAATAAACGGCCATTCCCAATCTCTTCTGTAACTCAGAATCCAGATCCAAAAAGCCCCCATCAAATGTAATTAGTTTGCTTTACATCTCTCCTTTATACTCCTGAGCTAATAAATGGCTACTGCAGTTCCAGAGGGAGTTAATTTTTTTGGCTGCCTACAGGGGATTGAGAGTTGTTGTCTCACTTGAGCACAACTCAATTGGTATCTGGATGTATTGGCAGGGACCAGTGTTTGCTACAAAAGGTGGCAAACCACAAAACATGGAGTCATTATAACCAGTGTAAAACTTGGTGTTCCTTCAGCCTAGCAGACCCCTTCAAGTCACGGAATTTTGGTTTCCTCTACTATTGGATGGATTTCTCCCAAAGATTTGCTGATTCTGCAAACACAACTTTAGCTTTCTAGTTATACCTACCTGTCCTTGAGAAAACTGTCTCTCTGTGACCCAGTTCCCCACTTCTACACCAGAGGAAATTTGAGAATTACATTCAGGTCTGCGTCTGTTGCCTGTATTTAGCAGCCTTCCCAAGGAGGTGTGTTAGGGAAAGAGAGTTCTGTATGTGGTGCCTCAGCTGGGCTGGACCTTGCTGAGGTGTTTTAGCCCAGGCTAGTGATGGTGACAATTCTGTAGCCACAAGCTAAATGGAGCTGAAGCAGGTAGGAGCTGACTCAAAGGCTCATCACTCCAGTCATTTGCCATCTGTGTGTGAGTCAGAGCCCTAATATTTGTTTTCCATCCTTTGTTGGAAGTCAGTGGAGCTGTTTATTTATGCAGCAGTTAGCACGCTGGGACCTTATTCTTGGCCAGGTCTAGGTGATAGTTTTAATTCATAGTCTAATGTAGAGGCTGCTTTTGGCTTTTATATGTATGTGTGTGCATACCTCTTGAATCCCATTTTTCTCCCACATGACACTGTAGACAGCAGCAAGATCTGCCTTAGAGATGCCAGAGATGTAGAACTCGTAATTCTTTGAACATGTGTTTTGGTTAAGTCACCAAAGATTGAGTGCTTGTGAGGCAATCTGAAAGGCAGTTTTATCAAGTTCATCTTTTTAAATCACTTTTCTTTCACAATATGGCTTGCTAGCTGTAAAATTATTCTATTAAACTGTGTTACCACACTCTGAGGCAATTTGTTTTCTTGTGCATCGATCTTTGATCCAAGGTACTTGCTCCTGAAAACATTCTTCCTTTTTAGCCACTTAGATAGGACTTAATTTTGTATAAATTGGAAATTGGTGTAGAACAGCATTTCTTTTTTATTTTGTCCTTTGTTATTTGCTAATCATTTTTTTCTGGATAGTCAATTTGTGGTCAGATTTCTATTCAGTCATGG
This sequence comes from Lepidothrix coronata, assembly GCF_001604755.1. Classification (NCBI taxonomy): domain Eukaryota; kingdom Metazoa; phylum Chordata; class Aves; order Passeriformes; family Pipridae; genus Lepidothrix; species Lepidothrix coronata. The sequence goes on from NW_016690191.1 coordinate 5,423,312, forward strand.
TCAGATTCTTTAGAGTTTAGTGTACTAAATTAATTTGTTGTGTAGCTCTCCAAAATAGTTTAAAATTATAGATTTCATATGAGGGTAAAAATCTCATCTTAAAATAAAGAGATTGTTTTGTTGGTATGTAATGTTTTGCAAATTGGAAACAATTGTAATAACAATAAACTACATTTATTGTTAATTAACTTGTAATCTAATGGAAACTAATCTCCCCTGGAAGATAAAAACACAACACACTCACATGATGTAGTCAGGTTTTCTGTTCACGGTGTCCAGCTGGATACCCAACAAAGAAAATGACTGGGGGTTTATTGCATCAATTCCTTGCCAAACAACGTTCCCTCCATTAGCCATGGCCTCTTGTGAAAGCAGGAGGCGTTTTAGGTGCATTGGGGATCTCTAGTTGTCGTTCCTCTTTGAGACATTGTTTTGATCCTAAAACATCCGTGCAGTCCTGTCCTCTTTCTTCCTTTCTGCGGATTTACAGCCCAGTCCTGCAGCCTCACATGCACGTGTGTAAGGTTTGCTGATGGTGCATCCTCCTGCATGAAGGGAGGTCGTATGGAGCTGCAGGATCCAACCTGTACAGCCACTGTCTCGATTCTGAAGAGTTATGAACCCTCCTGAGAAAGCAGGGCTGGCTAACAAAGTGTGGTCCAGAAACTCACACTCTTGAATAGGGTTCAGTTTTAGCAAACATATTCCCTAATTCGTGGTGATATTATCAAGAAAAGAATGCTGAGACAAACATTTACAACTTCAATAATACAGTGAAAGTCGTGTTCTGCTGTGAAAAATGTCTTGGTAAAAATGTCAACCAATAATCCTTCCAAGCTGCAGGATTATTGGTTTTCACTGAGCCCAGACCAAATGAGTTCAGTTTACAAGCAAAAGTACAGTATTTATCTCTTAGCTGCTGGCCATAAAAATGGGTTATGCTCTGGGTCAGCTGCCCTGTAGCTCATGTAGTCATTTCCCCAGGTAGGTGTTGCAGTCATGACTTGGTAATGCTTTGCCTCTGCTTTGTGTTTGCAATAGGGAGGTTGCAACTGGATGCCAAAGAAGTCAAAATAGGTTCCTTCCTTCTGATAAATGTACAGATGCTAGAAATGGGTCATCCAGTCTGCCCTCTTTGGTAACACAAACCATAGAATTTCAGTTAGTACCTTCTGTGTGTAGCTCGTAACTCTGAGCTAAGACAGGCTCTGCCAGCTACAAGTCCCCCACAGTTTTATCCTTTTATTCCATTTTAGTGGTTTTGCAGAGATTTAGCAATCCAGAATGGGCACTCCGATTCACACATGCCTTGGAACAACTGTTGTGGTTCCTTCTCCCAGAAGCATTCCCTCTTGGTTCTTGCATTGGCCCTGAAGTTATTTGAATGTTGGTGCAGTACTGTTGTAAACCATCTTTCTACCCTGAGGTCCCGACCCCTCATCAAATCCCCAAAATTTGTTCTGTACTACTGGCATGTTTTGCAGGGGGATCAGTGGTTAAACAACCAAAATGATTGATAACAACTTCACCATTAAAGCTAAATACCTTCACTGGTGGTGTCTTCATGACTGTGTTTGTATACTTATTTGAGTTAGGTTATGGTGACTAAATATGCTGTCATGATTAACATTACACAAACTACTGTCGATGTCTGTAGTCTCCATCCTCTCTTTTATTAAAGTTTGGTATTTTGATACCTTCTGACATATTTAAATGAAGAATAACACTGAGTCAGCACAGGCTATCCCTTGTTACTGTGAGTAAGTGATTGCATCAGTGTTGACTCCTAAGGAATTTGTAAAAATTTATTTTCAGAGAGCAGTTGAGTTATCAGCCTCCAGAGGACTGATCGATAGCAATTGGTTTCAGCTATTACAGTGCTTTTAATTTGGCATATTGTCCTTTTGTCATGCAACTTCACAGGGTTTCTTCTGGCTTAAGGAGCCTGAAGAAAGGGAATATTGACTTTTGAGTGATTAAAATCTGGGAAGCTTTACCTTCAGTTTGTCTATAGCATCTCTATATAGACAGAACAAACTATTGAAGTTAAAGAGATTATTAAGGCAATACTGTGCAGGGAAATTTTTGTGCCAAAAATTTAGCCATGTATGTCTGACCATATTAATGGGAATCCTACTGCTAAATCCCTGTGCACCCTTGTAAATAATTTGCCTAATGATTGCAGTTAAGTACAAAAAATAAGCACCATCTAAAGCTCTTTGACTTACGGTGCTTGATACATGGGAGCCAGAGAGAAAACAGCACTGCAGTGCAAGTATCTCGGTTCCCAGTACTGAGAGTGAGGGGAGAGGAGACTGGTGTTAGGATAAAGATGTCCTGGGACATCAGTGCTCACTGTAATGGATTCATGGCACAGGCTTTGGATCCCACTGCCAGGGATGCATCTTTTTTACCCTAGGTCTCAAGACTCTGGTTGGGAAACTCTTTTCTGCGTTGGGCTTCTGGCTTCAAAAATGACACTCAACTGTAGAGTCCAGGTAATCTTTAATTTGCAAAAAAAATTGGTGTTAGAACCTATTTGGACACAAACCATTACTTCTATAGTGATTTTTTCCCTTATCTTCCCTATAAGCAAGATTTCAGCTTTGGTGTATGCTGGTTTGGTACTTTCCATCTGCCTTTGGCAATAATTTTTCAAGGAAAGGTCTGGTCAGTTGTCTTCTCTTGTGGTACAGTTCCATTCATATAATGATAGGTTATACAGGAGGCATGACATGGACAGTCTGTGAGGAACTATCTGCTATTTCAGGTAATAACTGAGTCCTTTCATAACTACATGTAGCATTAAAGTGAATTTTAAAAAGTGACATAATAGAAGAATTTCTCACCTTCCCTATGTTCAATTCTGATCTTCTTAACCTTCAAGTATACCTGGCAGAGGCAACCCCAAAGCAGAAGTTAAGAGCAGACTGTGGGAATGCACTGATGATGCATCATCTAAGTCCAGTAGAATGCTGTATATCCTCCTACTACACTTAGGAAAGATTAGCTGTCTGTTAAACAGAATGGTATTATCTGCATTACAACTCAGACATCAGCAAAGCACCTACGCACCCCTGGCAGAAGGCTGCCTGTCATCCACCTTCCCACACGTGTCACGTGTTTGGGCTGTAGTGAGTAAAGCTGTGTGTGCTCAGGTCCTGAGCCAAGGGGAGCTGGGCTTCACAAGTCACTGGGCTGCTTAGGAAATATTTTAGAGGAACTCATGCACTGCTAGAAATGAACCTTTCACAAATGGACCTTGCCCAAGTCACAGCCTTGTCCTCAAGCTCAGGTGGAAATACTGCACTGAGTGTGGTGACAGGGAACCTAATGCTGGAAGCACCATCATCGCTCAAAAGTGATGAAATGACCACAAAATACTTTGGAGCATATTTTTACAAGCAAAAGCGTATCAGCTCTTATGTCCTCATCAAATTCCAAATCAAGCAATTACCTTGCAATTTCAAATGGCAATATTATTGTTTGCTTCATTACCTGCTGCGCTCGCTAATGTTGTTTGTGCAGGATGGTCACTATTTCTCCAGCTTAGCAGCAGTCATGTTTTAGCAATGAGCAGAAAGACCCATTATCAGCCTCCACAGCACCTTGGATCTCTTCAGGATGAATAGTGCAATATAAATGTTGAGGATTATTTAAAAACCCATTGCAAACACTTCTGGTGCATTAGCCATAATAATAGTCTGACTGTTTTATTTGGCGATAATCCAGTTCCCTCATCAAGATACAGTACCTGGTGCATGTACTCACAGACCAACCAAGTGGCTCGTGAAATAGCAGGGTGGCAAAATTATCAGGAAAAACAGTGATGTGGTTTTATATTGCTGTAAGTTATGGGTGTATAGTAAAAGGGGAACATGTTCTTGAGCCAGTGAGCAAAAAGGTGGGGGGTTTACAGCAGCTATAAGTCCTGAAGTGTGCATTTAATACCATGTGATTTTTAGCTGTCTAGCCTGATTTTTGTGTACTGGGCTAATGGCAATAAAGGTGAAGTAGATAACTTGGGAGTTGGAAAATGTAGCAAGGCAATGTTTTCTTTGAGATCAGTGAGCAAACATAGACATGAAACAATTCAAATCAAAAGTAAAAATGTACAGGCCTCCATAAGACCACAAATGAGTAGTTTATTTGAAATGTGAGGAGGCATCAAGAAAAAATTTCACTTCTGATATTTAAACAATATAGCCACAATAATACAATTAAAATGGATGTAGTTTCTGTAAAATTTAGTTTCTAATTTAGTGCTTATTAACAGATCTGCAGCCACTCTACAAAGGATGCCTCCAAGGGGAGATGAGGCATGGCACAGTACCAGCATTGACAAAAGCAGATATATCACATTAATTGGCACCTCTAAATAATATATATATTAATGTTGATAATACTCATCAGTATTAACCAAATAATTCCTGAACAAATGTTGCCTGGGGATCTGTGCAACTGGCAGATTGTTAAAACTTTATTTTTCAACCGAACATTTGTTTAAGATGAAAAAACCTTCCTGGAAGGGTTTACTGAGACGCTCTCTCATGCTGTCAGTGATTGCTAAAGAGTTTGGATCTCGATGTGCCGTTATGTGCTCAAGGCTCAAGTCCTACAAATGGGGTCTGTGTTGGGCTCCAAACTCAGCTCAGTCCTGGAACAGAGCATCTTAGGCTTAAGGACAAGGATTTTTAGAAGCAACTCCACAAAGATATTGTGATCTTCAGCCTCTGTGTTGTTGATTCAGAGTTAAGCATGGAAGAGGGTAGAGGTGGCCCTTCATCACCTTGCCAGCTACTCAGATGAGTGGGTGGATTGCCAACTGAGCAAACCTCAGCTCTCAAATCTTCCTTAGTTCCTGCTTGTTTGTTCCTAAAGGAAAGCCTGGAGAGATGCAGATCCCAATATCTACATATGGCTCAACTAATTAAGAGCTGCTTTAGGCATAGACCTAATCAGGCAAGCCTTAGAGCACCTCTGTGCTGGAGATGCTTCTTTTCTGTAACTACAACGGGGCTCAGTCATTCACCTTCTGTGAACTATGGATTTTCTTCTGTCACAAATAGTGTCACCAGGGAAGAAAGTGTTACTCAACACGAGTAAATGTGACAGCAGCTGGGTCTGTAGTTAAGTCTAATCTGCTCTGAAGTGAGAACTGATGTAGGCCTAACCCTGCTGAATGAGTCAGTGGCAGAACCAGGGCGAGAAGAACAATCCCTTATTACCAGCTCTGTGATATAAACACATGCCTTCCCTCTCTGCCCTCCTAACCCTTCATTAACACAGCGGTAGCAGTTAGATTCAGCTTATTTTTTTCTCAGGATCAACTTTCACCTATTTTTTGAGTTAGGCAGGAATCCTTCCTCTCCTCCCCTTGCTCTTCCTCAGCTTTCTCTGTTCCCATAAAACACCAGGAGTATCAGACTCCTCATGTTTGCCACCATGAAACAAAAATTGCTGAGAAATACAAAATGCTTCATATTTGCTTGGTTGCCCCATACCTGTCACCTGGGTGCATTTCTTACAGTTGCCCTTCATTCTTTGTGAGGCACTGCAGCCCCACATGAACATTTAAAAGCTGTGAGTCAGGCCTCCAAGAAAAGTCATGCATGACTTAAAATCACAAGGATGATCAAAAACAATAAAATGCATTTTTTCAATTTGCCTTTGGGTTTTCTAAGGTTGTGAGGCACACCCATTCAGGTCTTCAAGCCCTGCTTTGCAATCATTAAGGCTAGAAATTCAAGGCATTCATTTGTCATGAGATGCACATAATTTCTTGTTTTCAGAAAAACAGGGAATATTATAAGACCTAATGGCCAGAATTGGCAGCACTGGTGCTGTCACTGAATGTACTTAGTAAAACTGAATGAATGATTTTTTGCTTTCTACCTAGAATGAGGATTGCTTTTCACATCAGCACAATCACTTCATGTTTGGATTTGTCAAACTACTTGAGAAAGTATAGGTTGTGTTTGCTGAGGCTTTTAAAAATTGTATCAATGGGTTGGTGTTGGATGAAAGTCACAGTGGGGTGGACTGTTCCCTGATTCTGCACTTCCAGCCTATGGTTGACTGTGCCACTGATTTGGCTTGGGTTTGGCATATTCATTTCATTTGTTGACCTTCACACAGCTCAGTACAGTTAGACTGAATACCATTCTGAATTTTTTTCCTCTAAGCCTTCTCTCCTTTTTTTTTCTCGTTGTAAATTTTGGACATTACAGCAAGATGCTCAAATGGCTGGACTTGGCACACCCCCTCATCCAGATCTTCAGACTAAACACCTCACTGGCAGCCACTTCCCTTAGGTAAACAGGATTCTGCAAAATGACAATGTGGCTTGTCTGGGCAGGGGATGGGACACATCCCAAAGTAAATAATGAACTCCCTCAGGGGCTCATGGCCATTGCAAACATCATCACCTCCTGCTTCCCCTGGGAGATGCAATTCCTAGAGCTTGTGTTCTTAGATGCAAAGAGAGCTCTAATGGTACCTGCCAAGACACGAGGTCCTTCCCTTGAAAAAAAGGATGAGAAAACAAAATACATATGATAGATGTTAGTCATGTTGCTTATTGCACTGTTGGCACAATCTCCACCTGGGAGTCCTATACTCACATCCAGGATTTGGGGATGAGTCAGACACATACTGCATATGCACTTATGGGCAATTGAGCATACACAGAACATAGTGGGAATTTCATGATGTCCCAACTTGCTTTGGCTTCCCTTTGTGCAACAAGATGTCTGCAAATCCTAGACAGAGCTCTTTTTCTCTGAGACAAGGTTGCTGGAAAAAAATAGCATGCCCACAGGGAATTGCATGGATGGAACATCAGTTTTTTTGATAGAAAAATAGACTAAAGTTGCACGTTACTGCTGGTCATGTGGTCTTGGTGATGATTTTCTGAAATCTGTAGACACTGGAGTCGTAGCACTCAAGAATCTCTATTAAACAAAAAGTTTTCAGCCTCCACATATGTAAAATAAAGCTGGTTTCATGTGATTCCCCAGCATATCAAAAAGTGAAGACAAATAAGAACACACTGGACCTGTGTTTTGAAAACTGAAAATCTGTATGCCAATCACATGACTTTGGGGGACCCGAAAATTTATTTCTGAGCAGCTGGTGTCAACAACTTTCTAGTTTTCCTTTAATAGTTATGTCTGTGCTTGTGTGGTTTGGCTTCCTACACCTTCTGTAATAAAACTATCAATGTTATTTTGTATATATTAAACAGTTTTATTTTTCCTTCTAGTTCCTCAGTCACTAACAGGAGAGATAATGTTATATGCAAGGCAATTATTCAGGCATTACAAGATGAAAACATGGAATATATTTCCCTGGGAAATAAAGTTTTCAGACAGTCTTTTCCACATATGGAAAAGAAATGAAAGCTCCAACACAGCCTGTTCTGGTTCCCTGCTTCTAGCAAAAGAAATGTTGGGTTTGGTTTTTTTTCTTTCTTGAAATGAGAAAGATTGTTAAAAACAAGGATTCAAAATTGGAAGGAGAAAAAAGGCACAAAGCTAACATAACATGTTGAAGAGAGAGTGTTTGTTACCCTTCAGTGGTACTGTCTCCCTTCCATGAGGCTGTTTTACTGCAGGCAAAACACAACAACATAGCAATGAATAAAATATTAAATGCTGCTGAGACTTTTATAAGGACATTTTTATAGTTCAACCAGGTGCAGTGGCATTCTTTTAATTACCTGGACATGACAAAGAGTGCTGCAAAGCTGAAGTGTTGATTCTCTGCTATACATAAGGCAATAAAGGTAACAGCCAGGGAAGGGAACTCAGCTGCAGGTAGAAGATTCTAGTCTGTCCACAGAAATGGTCAGTGCTGTTTGTTCTGGTCTACCCATAGTTATTACACTGCTAACAGCTGGAAATAATTTTAAAGGGTATAAAACCCACTCATAAAAAAATATCACTTGATTTAGCCATCAGATGAATTCAAAGTACTGGTGTCTTCCCAAATGCTGGCACTCTCCAGTGTTTCCCATCATGTTTTACTCAATGGAATGTATGTAACACCGTAAGGAGTAACGTGCCCAGTCACCTGCTAATACTCACCCCTGTCTTCTTCCAGACATTTACTTAGACATTTCCCAACACCTTACCAGAAACTCATTCTTTGGGAGAAGAATCAGTCCTGACTCCACTGAAATATTTTCTACAAGTGGGGCCAATGATAACTCAAACAACATTGTTTTGCAATTAATCAATTTGTCCATGGAGTATAATGAGTGTAAATACTTGCCCCTCTGCTAAACTTGCTCCCTGGATGCTGGTTAGGGAAATGCTTCCTTAGCAAGAGACTGAGCTGAGAACACCTGAGTGTCTGCCATGCTCTCAGCTCCTGCTGATTCCAAGGACAACTGAACTCATCCCATTTTCATCTGCTTTTTGCAGGTCTTCTCCCTTCTTCAAGACCTGATATAATCCTATATAGCAAGCACTCTTTCACACTCAGTGACTCACAACATAAGCTGTTGTAAGGTAGGGAAGTATTTCTAACATCACAGCAGAGACAAATTATGCATCTTGCCCAAGATCACGCAGGAAATCTATTGTAGCACGCAGAAAAAAATCTTGGAGAAGTAACTTTGTGTTAGATATGGACTAATACATAGGTCTTTAATGTTTATTATTGCTCTACTTTCTCTGATTTACTCAAGATTTAATATTGATTTTTAACTGATTTTTTTACACTGGGATGTTTTATTAATAGAAAGGTTTCTGGTTTATGGTTTGTATTTCTCCCAATTCCTCTCTTGCAGTAGCATGGGGTCTGGCAGGCCAGCTCCAGCACAGTTAGCACTAGTTTTATATATGATCAGTGCTTCTCCCAGTATTTTCTGTGGTTGTTTTTGACACTCACATAAAAGCGGCACAAAAGGTTGTGTGTCTGTACCACAGTTCATAATCCAGCATTTTAGCACCAGCACATCTCCACCAGTGCTTTAAGCTGTGAGCTGGGCCAGCTGAGTTATAAACTAGGTCACCATCCCTTTCTCCAGTCCTTACCAGGAAGGTGGAAACATCTCAAGGAGAAGAAAGATGCAGACAGAAGGGTGGTGATGAAACCATATCCTTCTGTGGCCAAGCCCACCAGTGCTCATTGGCCAGAGATGATTGGGGGCTGTGATCACTGCTCTGCAGGCTGACACACTGGACAAGGTTGTCATGAGCTGGCTTGACAACCAGTAGCATTCTGGTTGTTAAAACCAGAGTTTGGCACAGGCTAGTGGCTCTGACTCAATAAATATTATTCTGATTGGTTTTGCAGCCCCTGTGGCTCATCAATGGCTGCTGGTGCCTGAGCTTTGGTTTAAGGTGGGTTGAGTATTCCTTTGTTACATAACAGCCACATCAATGCCTGTCATGGAGACATAACTTAAGGTTGACATATTCAACTATATAATTAGGTATGTCAGAAAATTAACAGCAGCAGTGTATTAAACACTATTCTTTGTGAGAGCTACCGAGCTTGGTGTGGGGTGGTGTAAATATTTTGTCCCAGTAAGGATAAGAAATTAGGGAAAATGAATATTCTCAAGCACATTCTAGAGAACACTACATAAAAGAACAAAGCACAGTGTAAAATAGATTTTTATAAGGCAGTGTTTATGAAGAATTTACATTACTTATACACCCCAACTTTCTCATAGCTGAAGTGCACGGGAGCCCATCACAGCTTCACATGTGGGACGTTATGTTCTAGCAGGTGTGACTTTCAGAAATAACAGGGTTTTGCTCAGAAAAAAAAAATTCAACTGCAGTCTGGAGCACTCTATTGTGGTAGGTTGCTCTCTTTCTGCAGAACTTGTTCTTTTTTGTGGCAACTCTGATAATTAGCAATTTCCCAGAGGAGGGAAAATTTTGCAAGCCTATAAGATGTCCTCTTTCATTTAGAAGAGGAGAAGTAGAAAAAGAAGGAAGAAGCAGAAGGAAGCAAGCTGGGAGGGTTTTATTGCTCTTCAACTATAGATCTGTCAATGATCCAAATCCTCAGTCTTGTTCCATGTGTACTTTTGCTCAGGAAATCCACTGGGTATTTACTGTGTGTAACTCGGGTAAGCTGCTAATATGGCTTTTTCATATATCCTGGACAGTGCACAAGATGTTGAAAGATAGTACAGGGAATCAGGCATCAGACTTTTTCAGGTTAAATTAAATTAAATTAAACAGTATGTGAGTTGGACCAGACCTGGCTTTATAAAATGTTGCAGGGATAGGGTAGGAATGAGGATGGACAGGCCTCTGCTCTTCTCTGATTCTCTGTCATTGAAATCCTCATAGGCTACAGCTGTGCAGGAGCTGCTCACATGTGATGGTACCCAAGGGATTTCCATCTGTTATAGGAGAACAGCAGCATGATACTTCTGCCTCTCTGGCCCTTCCTTTGCCCTGTGCAGAGAGTGCAGGGAGCGTGGTCTGTAACCTGTGTTCACTACCAATTCCCTGGGAAACTGCCAGGACGGAGGTGAGAGATGGATAGACTGTTCCTCCTGATGTGATACAATGAGCAAAGTACACTTCAGAAAAGCAGGAAGGCTGCAACCAATTTCTGGCCAGGAAAACTTGGGGATTTCTTGATTGCTTCAGGATCCTTGAATAAAGGGTACTACCCAAAAGCAGCCCCAGCTATCAATCTTCCAGTAGGCTTCTTTTCCAAGGGAAATACCAGGACAGCAATCATCCCACGTCAGCTTGATGTTCCCTGCCAAAGTTTATGAGAGAGCTCAACGCTGACTGCGACACAATACTTGGATATTACGGGACAAAAATATGTGCTGTAGGTATATTAAAAGTCTCAGCTTCAAATTTCCCAAAGAAAGCATACAAAATCTCAAATGCATTATGAACATCTGTGAAGCTATAGAAATGTCCTGTTTTATTACTTTCTCCAGTAAAACATTTTATTGTTTTTAAATCCATCAAAATCCGATGACGTTTTGACAGAGAAGATTAATTGTCTCACTTAAGGAAACACTGATCAGATCTGCTTTGCTGTAAAACTTTTTATCAGCTGCAAATTTCCAGCCATTCCAGTATCCAAAACTGCATTAGAAAAAGACTTCAGGCAATATAATTTTACAAGAAGTGAGTAACTGCTTGGAGATTTTTGCAAAATGGCTTGCTTCTAAGCAATCAAAGCAACGTTTTAGCTTCTCTAATGAGGTAGTTCCCTCAAGGAGCTGGAGAATACTGACACCAGATAGTCCCTCTGTTGTTGCAGCAGATTTCTCTGGCATTGACAAATAGCCTCTCCGAGCTAGCAAGGTCAGATGGACAGGAACAGAACAAACAAGAACAACAAACCCGTAGTAGTCTGGTGCTCCTGGCATTCCTAAGCAGGTGGGAAGACGGATGAACAGGCATTTTTGTAATTTGGAACATTTGTATCTCGATCTTTGACAGATGCTCCAGGCATATTGTTTGCTTTCTAGACACCAGGATGTGTCCAGGCACTGAGTTTATTTACACGGGACAACCCTCTAAATCCAAGAATCCAGTGACACAGTATGAGCTCAGAGCTCTGCTACATGCAGCGGAGACAACAGAAAGCTGCAAAAGCAAAAATTGGCTCGGAGCACCCTCAGGGATGCACTAAATTCTGCTGGACTTAAAGGCCTTGGAAGTAGTGCTGCTATTAAGGGATCACTGAGCAGTGCTGCCCTGACAATGGGATCTTTGGTTCCCTTAAATTTCAAGGACTAGAGCAGAGTCAGGTAGGGCCAGCTTTCTTGAGTGCGTGGAGACTTCTCAGGGGCCAAAGCCACCCTGTTAGAGCATCTCTGGTCCCTTTGTACTCACAGTTTAGCACCTGGGCACCAGAGCAGTTGGTAGCCTCTGGGCTTTCTGTTACAGTAACCTATTTGTGTAAGGGCTTATGCATATGGTATCTGGCTATTTTAATGTTACAGAATTTAGGAGTCCAGGTTTTAGCTTTAAACAGTAACTAATATTAATTAACCCCCTGTTTCTACTGAAGTTGAAAGGCATATGCATATAAACAGGATATACAAAGCATATACAGAGGCTGATGTGTTAAGATGGTTCTGTTACAGGCAGGGCTGGGGAGCACAGAGAGGCTCTCAGTGAGACTGGAGTTGCTGTGTTGATGACTAGACACGCACAGCGTGAGCCACTCCTGCCCTGAAAGACTTTACTATCTACACAGACAAAGCAGATGCTGGCGAAGAAAAGCACAGAGGTACAAAATAATTTCTTTGCTGAAAGTTACTCATAAGCCGACAATGGGACACTGTTCTCCTGAATACCAAGCCGTGCTCAATGAATTATTTAACATGGATATTAAAAGCTTAAGTAGGGAGTCGTTAGGGCTTTAAAAGGCCCCAGCCCAGATTTCTAAACAAGGCTATCTAGAAGGAAGCTCCCAAATTTGCAACCATTGTGGCAACACAATCTGCCTTATTTTGAAAGACATCGAGCAGCCCAGTAGCTCCGACTAGGACCAGCATGGAGCACTGTGCTGGTGGAGGCCCTTCATCCTGCGCTGCTCCTGCTCCAGAAACTGGTTTGCTCTCAAACCAGGTCCCTTGTGCAGCTCTGAGAGTATCAGTGAGCTGCTGGCTCTGAAGCAGGAGCCATCCCTCTGGGCAGGGCAGCACTGACCTGGCTCCACTGGCCCCTTGGATGCTTTCTGGCAGTGGTGGGCATTGTCCCACATGCTGTGCCTGGCATCCTACTTGCCTGTGTTTACAGGTTTGATCCATTAATTCTCAACCTCTACCAGTGTTCTTACCTGTTGTCCTCGGTGATCATTCAGTTTTCCCCAGATGATCTCTTCTCCCTCTCTCTGAGAGGCAGAAAAACATTTAATTATTTTTAGAGATGGACTCATCTCTGACTGGGAAAACACTATATAGAAAATAAAAGCAGAGTATTAAACCTCTGTACAATATGAGGCTTTTTTATTCCAACCATTTTCACAACAGACTTCATGAGTAAGAGTCCAGAATGCCACACATAAATGCCAAGAAATGGGATTTTCATTTCTGCATTTCTTTGATGAGAAATAATCTCTGGGTTGTTTTGGAAAATGAATGCTGAAAGCTGGAAATCCTGATGGTAATTGGTGTTTTTTTCATTTCCATATGTGCATTTTTCTTTGCAAACTATGTAGCATCGGCACAGTAAATATCTTTTATGTAATTTAGAAGTAAAATGCGTTATGGAGCTTGCCGTTAGAGCTTGATGGTAACATCATATAAACAGAAGCATGAGGGAGTCTGAAAAGATCTTGGGCCAATTTCTGCTCTTGGCTAAAATCCTACAACCCCCTTGAAATCAGTGGCATTCTGGGCTTGCAAATACGAGCTGAATTTGGACTCTAATTCTACAGATCTCTGAATGTGGGCATTGCAATGGAGAGCTGGCATTGCTGCTCCTGAAGGCCACTGCCAAATAACTGCTGGGCCCAATTTCCATAGGCCTAGCCAGCTCATCCTGTTAGGATAAGGCACAGAACAGAGGTCAAAGTGGCTGTGGATAAAAAAAAATCTGGAGAGACTCAGAATCAAATAAAATAAAATTTAAGACTCAGTTGTTCAAGAAAACCTTGTGCTTATTTCTTTTGGGTTTTTATAGGCTATCTCTCAGGAAGCAGGGGCTGATCCTGCTCTCATTAAAGCCTATGGTGAAAATCTCAGCAGTCTTGGGGGTTGCACCCTGGGCCCCAAACAACAAGATTAGAAGAACTGAAATGATGTTAGCTCTAAACACGGGATCCAAAGCTCACTGAAGTGAAGAAGAAACTTCTCATTTACCAGCTCTGAAGATAAATCTACCTCAAAATGAATACATTAGTGAGATTCCTCTAGTGATTTCTAAAGCTTTAGCAAAAGAAATAACAAGCTACTATGCCAGAAGCAAACATAAAAGGAACCAAAGGAAAAGGTCCTCTGTGTTAGCAGATGGATTAAATGGATTTGGGAGAAGGGAGTAAAAATCAGAAGAAACTCCTTTCAGAAAAATTGTGCCAATATTTTCTAAAGAGGTATATGAATAGATGGTCCTTAAAACCATGAAAATAAGTTGTGCTGGGATATCAGGGTGATGGGAGCATTAACATGTGAAAACAGATCTAAGTAATGCAGGTCAAGGAGAATAAACACCATGTCAGTTGGGATGTTATAAATGAGGAAGTAATGTTCACTGATTTTTCCATTTTGCCATACATGATCAAACTGCTGGCATAGCTGGGAAACCTTTCACCTCTCTCCTGGGTGTTTCAGCCTGTACTGGGATCCCCTATTTAATTGTCTGTAGCTTCTTTAGGACATCTCTATCAAAGCAAAATCATGTCTGATAGAATGAAGTTGTTCCATGAAGATGAACATCCCGCTGAAGTTCCATGTCCTTCAGGCAATCCTGTGTCCTGCTGAACATTTGTGCACTCTTAAAAATCAAAACTATTCTGATCAACTTAAGGTGGACCAATAGCTTTTAATCCCTTCTCTGCAATGGTCCCCAGAAAACAGGCTTCTGTTTTCAGCTACTGGCTCAGGATCACTCTTCAGAAATCTCTTCAGCTGATTTCTGACCCTTGCTCAGAGTCAAGGATGCCCTTCTATGGGTAGTTAACACCTTAGTTCATTTCTCTGATTATACACTTCTCTCTTTGTCCTTATCCTACTTGACTTCAGCCAGGTTTTTTAATCTATCAGTCCTGAGATCCAAAAATCAGAAAATTGAACAGTATTTCTCCAATATTATGCCTTCCATTCACAGTGGAACAACAGGTACATTTAATGTTTAACTGCATCCTTCATTCTACTCAAGGAATAAGCCTTGCCATTTGGTTTATGTTTTTTTGTTCCTCAGAGATAGTTTGACTACTGGCTTTTTTTTTTGTGCAAATGGCATAAAAAACTTTGTGTTGCCTATTTCCCAGTTGTTTTCCTCTTCTAAGCTGTAGCAGCTTCTGACTGTACCAAACACACTGATTCTGAATGCTCCAAGAAACCTACTTACTCCAGCATTACTGTAACTGAGTTTTCTCATTTTGGCACATCAAAAAACTGACAAGCTTCATACACAACTTCAGCAAGATCACATCTGAACATTCTGCTGCCCCCCCCATGACATCTGATGCCATAACATTTGTTCCACCATGTGTTGCTGGTCAATAACTCCTGGCAGGAGGTGATCGTCTTGTTCACTGTTTGCAATTCCTTTTTTATTCCCACTGCTGCCCTGCCAGCTGTTGTGCTGGTCACTCACAACTGCAGAAGAATCAGTTGGCCTTTTCCTAAACACTGTGAATGTTCCACCCTAGTATTCTGCCTTTATATTTCTAACTATGAGACGGAACTTAGCACAAAGAAAGCAGTCTGAGAGCAACCAAAGGGAATTAAGGGTTTAAAAAAAAAATCATATAAAAAAAGATGATCATGGAGAGGCTTGGAGGAATGTGATCATCACTCCCCACAGCTCCTTATGATTACTGCCAAGACCATGAAAGCGCTCCAAATAATGTTGTGGGGAATGCTGTGATACCCACATGCAATGCAGGTCATCTTCTGTTCATGCAACCTGGCATTTGGAAAACCTATTGCATCAGCTAAGACAGCCAAGAGTGAATAATCTCTACTGAAATAGCTGTAAAGCTATGTTAGCACTTCCACGCTGGTTGCGCCAGCATTTTCTGGTGTTGATCAAAGCACAGATAGTCAAATTAAAAAAAAAAAATTAGATGCCTTTTTCCCATTAAGTGCTTTTGCCAGGTTTATGGATCTACCTACTCAGCTCACAACCTCCCCTCCTAGGGAGGTTTCTACTTGGACTTTATCTTTGCTGAAATCTTTTTGTATCCTCTTGCAATGGTCTGGAGTTCCTCTGCTCAAAAAAAGACCCAAAATTTTAAAATCTGTTCACAGTTCCCCAAGGAAATCGATGATCCTGATGGGTCCCTTCCAACTCAGTATATTCTGTGATTTTGTGAAATGGAAACATGTTTTACCCATCCTCAGCTTCTCTGGCTTCACAACTGCTCACTTTTCTTTCTCCTCCAAAACTCCCTGCAAACGCCACTCACCTCCTGGCAGCTCCTCCAGCCTTGGCCTGCTCCTCTCTGCTATCCACAGATAAAATTCCTCTTTTATTTGGCTTGTTTTATCTCTCTGGAATCCCATCCTCCCTTCCTATCTGCTTCAAGCCGCCAAGTCAGTCATCATCCCTAAATCTCACCTTTAAACCTTCCTGCGTGGTGTGGACTAGAGCCACCTGTGACAGGAGGGGAGACTGTATAATACATGTATTTATATATATATATTTAAGAGAGAGTGGGTGTGAGGTGGAAATGGTCTGTATGAAAACAAGCTGTGGTAGATTGTCTCAGAGCCCCATGGGAAAAGAAAACAGAGACAAGCATGTGACATTATAGGTAGCAAGGGACTCCACAGCTGCCTTCCCACAGGGCACAAGAGGCCACGGGGCTGCGGGTGAGCGACTAACCCCACTGAGCGCCCTGACCGCGCTCCGGCAGGAAACCTTTCCCCTCACGGATCCGAAGGGCAGAGGGAGCGGCAGCAGGCACACACACAGGGCTTTATTTACAGAGGAATGAATTTATTTGCGGCGGGAGGAGGGCGGATGACGCCGTGCCGAGGCTCCGCTGCCCGCTCGCCCTCCCGCCGCCGCGATCGCCTCAGGTCACTCCTGAGGGCGGGGGGGAGCGGGGGACGGGCCGCTGTCCCTTTAAACACCATCCCGTGGTTGACGTCGCCGCCGTCGCCTTGCCATAATTACTAGCGGGGCCGTAGCGCCGCCCCTTTTCTGCCCGCGGCCTCCCTTGCTGGGCTCGTCCAATCAGCGCCCGCCCGCGTCACTCCGAGGGCAACGAAACACGGAGAAAGGGGAAAAAAAAGTTTGGTGCGGAGCGAGCGGGGCCGGGCGGGCGCGGCGGGCCCGGCAAAGGTGAGGGAGCGCGGCGGGGCCGGGCCGGCCGGGCCGGGGCAGCGGCGGTGGCTGCGGCCCCGCACCGTGGCGGGGCAGGGTGTGTGGGGGGGCTGCGGCCGCCTGCCGCCCCCGGGGAGCGGCGGAAGGACTGCGGGACTGCGGGGAGAGTCCCCCCTGCGGACCCCCGACCCCCGCAACCGGCGGGCGCGGGGCTTGCGGGGCGGCGGCGGCGGCGGCGGCGGGCGCGGGGCCCTC
Source organism: Lepidothrix coronata (assembly GCF_001604755.1). Taxonomy (NCBI): domain Eukaryota; kingdom Metazoa; phylum Chordata; class Aves; order Passeriformes; family Pipridae; genus Lepidothrix; species Lepidothrix coronata. The sequence continues at coordinate 5,440,510 of NW_016690191.1, forward strand.
TGCGGGTCTTTTTTCTGCCTTTTTTGGTGGTTCCGTCGTCCGTCTCCCCACCCCCGACGGGCGGCTGCGTGCGCAGGAGCCATCCCGGGGCAGAGGTGTTTGTACTCGTGTCCTTGGGTGGAAGGGAGAGGCAGAGCCGGCCCGTCGCCAGCGCTGCGCCGGCCGGGCCCGGCCCCGCACGGACCGCGGGGGTTTGGGGGGCCGTGGGGACCGGGCTGGACCCGGCGGCGGTGCCCTGTGAGACCCAGGGCTCCCCCCGGCTGTCCGGGCCTCGCCGCCCCTCGGGTGAGCCCAGAGCAGCGGTTCTGGCCGGTGTGGGGACAGAGATACCGGGGGTCAACATTTAGCTGGGGTTGTGGCACCCCCCTGGTTAAGTCAAGGATTAAAACTCAACACAGCCTGTCGTAGTTTTGAGTTTTATCGTGTGCAAAGTTGTTTTTGTTGTTGTGCTGGTGTTCACCCAAGAGCTCTGGGAAATTTAACCCAAACTTAACTCCTAGGTAAAAAGCCTGGAGTGATAGATAAGAGATGCAAACATCCACTCGTGTTTCCACGGGATGTTAGGATTGGGGAATCTTAAAAAATAAAAAGGGCAGCTGTCTCTACTGTTAATAGCAGCAACAATAACGAAATACAGAAGCCTCCACCACATGTGCTGATGTAATGTGGAGGCATTCAGCAAAACCATGGTAGTTGCTTCAGCCCCTGTGTGGACTGACTTAAGTGCACCGTTGTGTTCTGGAGTCCATTCCCCGAGTGTTTGTCCAGACTTGTCCTATAATAGGTGTCATTGCGTAAGAGTTACAAGGAGCAAAGAGCGTGCCGAGTTTCTTTCACTCTTCTAAGGTTCTTTGCTTGCATCTTAACTGTGCCAAACTCTGTGTGTACTGGAGAGAGAAGGGCACAGCTTGGTAAGCTGCCCTGTGAGCTTCAGGGGAAAAAAAATGAAGAAATTATGCTCTTCCTCCTACTACTTCCCAGCAAATGACTTTGTTTGTCTGATGTCATCTTAAAAAATTTCTTGTCACAGAGTGCTTGTCCTTATCTGAACTGTGGATGATGGTAGCAATTGAGGAAGTAAAGTCCTTCCTTTGTCTCTTTCCTGTCTCTCTTCTAACTTTTATGATTTTGCTCGATTTGTTTTTCTAGTGCCGAGGTACTTACACCTGTTGTTTATTATCACCTAACACAGAACAAGGGGACTGGGTCTCTTCTGATCAGTTGTATATTTGTTCAGGCCAAAATAAGTATGTTTGGGGAGGATTTTTCTTTCTTGTGATACTACATAACAAAATATATGACATATCAGCGGCTTAATTCCCTGGGCTTACTACTCTGCAGTTAGAGAAGACATTCTTCAGTACTGGAGAAACTGCCTCCTTTATGTATTTCATAGAATACCTCTTATAATATTTGTTTGTCTTAAAAACCTGTGAATCATATTAAATTTATTTTAATCTGTTATTATTTTACTTCCTGACTAATCTTGAATTTATGGCAAAAATGAACAACAGTGTGTGTGACACTGCATATTTTTAAGAGTGTGATCTAAGAATGTAAGTTTACATTTCAACTTCTTGTTACTTCATGGTCTCAGATGGCACATTGAAAACCTTACACAAATAGCTTGAAAGAGATAGTGGCAAGTTATCAGAGGGAGAGTAGCATTAACACAAACTACTGAAAAGTTGCTATGGTTACAGATAAAGGTAATCCCTGTTTCTGTGAAAGTGTGTCGTTTTGTAACAGCTATATTAATCAGTGTGATTTCTGAGAGAATTGGAAGTATACAAACTTCTGGCTCCATTTTCTTGGCAGCTAATCACTATGCAGCTTTTTCTATTTTTTTTTCTTTTTTTAGTGCTGAATGGGCTATGACTTGCATTCAAGATACTTGATTTGAGCTACAAAGAGTATTATAGATTACATATAAATGTGCTTGGACTATGCTCAATTCAATGGAAACTGTAGTATGCTTATTTTTGCTCCACCCAAGAGATACCTGATGTCAAGGAAATGTCTTTTAAAATGTGTAGATCCTTTTGCAAGGACTTTGACTAAGGCAAGTGTTGTGGCCGTTCATCACCAGAGGCCTTGGTGGTGCAGCTGTACAAGTTACAGTTCCATGTCCCGATTAAAAAACAAACAAACAACCAAACAAACCCCAAAACCCACTAAACCAAAGAACTCCGCCCAACCAACCAAATCACAGCCCCCCAAAAAACCCCAACAACCCACGAACAAACCCCCTCAAACTAAACCAACATGGCAACTGCTGAGGGATTGAGACCTGTTATGGATGTCCAGCTTTACAGGCCAGGGGAATACGAGGCAGGACAAACGATTCTGTTAAGGGTTTATTCCCTACACAGGAGGAGACAGTTGGGATTTAACATGAATGAGTAGCTAAGATTTGGGTGGTTTGAGGCAGCTGCTAAAACTGCCAAGGGAATGTGTTTGTCTGGTGTATCTGTGCTGCTGTCCAGACGAGTCACCAGACCTCTCTGAAGAGCCGGTATTTACCACGTGCACCTCTTTGTTGTTTCCAGGTCTGAGTATTGCACAGCAGTGGTACATCTTGGATTGAAAACAGCAAGAGGAATCTCAAAGTTCAAGATTACTGAAATCTCATCAGTCTGGTATGTTCTCTTTAAACTCCTGGAACAGCAAGTTGAATTCTTTTTATGTGAGGGCCTCCTTAGTTACAGCTAAGGATTAAGTTTCCTGGTAGGTTTCTAGGATCTTGGCTTTTCATCAGCAACTTAATTCCTAGGAAGTAATACACTACTGAGGACTGTGACCTGTGTATTGCTGGGGTTGTGTAGAAGACTGTTTTTGGTAGTGGTGTTTGTAGCAGGACAATGAACTCCTGCTCCCAGAACCTTCAGTCAACATACACTCTGAACTTGTTTTCATCTTGCCTATCCAGTTTGGAAATTCCAGGTACTTATGCAGACTTTTAAAACTGAAGTCAGGTTGGAAAGGGGCTATTGCTGACAAACTTTGCAGAAGCTGCACACTGATTTATTGAAGAATGTGTAAGAATATGAAAAGAAATGTTGGTTTCTTCAGTCAGGGATTTTTTTTTTCCCGCTCTTTATGCAGAGGTTGCCCTTATGAAGTTAATGTTGTATGGGTTTGATAAAAAATTAGTAATAATGTCTCAGAATAATTTCTCAAATGCCAAAGTTCTGAAATTGCTATGCTAATGTGCTTTTAAAATTGATGTATTTCCAAAAATACCCAGCAAGTTTGAGAACTATTGTTTATAAACAGGATTGCAGCATCTGAGGGTGTGAAAGGAATGCGAAGCTAAATACTACTTTCAGGTCTGTCTCTAATAAGAAAAGCAAAGTCAGAACTATAATAATAAGAAATAAAAAGTTCAGCATATTAGTGCTGACATAATTGACAACCAGAGGGTAAAGTCCTTTTCTCCAATGCCAGTTCAGTATGTGCAACCAGCAGATCAGTTCCTTTGCTACTTATTAACATGTACAGAACCAGGAGGTGTAATGTATTCAAGACTGAAAAACAGGTGCAAACCACTGAAGAAAGCTCTCGTGGTTCACACTGATCTCTTGGGAACTGGACAGCAAGTAACCATCTCTCATCTAATCCCTGAACAGCTATCACATGTAGCTTTTGATCACTACTATTCTTGTCTCTGTTTGAACTGGTGACTTAAAGATGAAAGGCTCTGTTCTTGATCTCTTGAGCTGTCAAGTCCTCCAAACTTGCTGTCTTCTGTATATGTAAGATTACAGAACAAATGGCCCTTTAGCTGTTTCATGATTACAATAGTCAGATGAGAGTCAGGTGCTTTCTGTTACTGTCCTCAGTGCGAAGTTGGGTGGCACCAAACTGATTTTTTTTTTTTTTAACACTGCTGTCAAAGCTTCCCTGTTTAATGTTCTTGCAGCTGCAATCTGCTATTTCCAGGCTTTTTCTGCATTGCCACAGATATTGTAAGAGTAGCGAAGGCTTAACTTAAGCCTGGACCTTAAAGTGGTGCCATTGCATTTTCTCCAGAATGTATGTGTGTTTACAGGGAAAATAAGTGGCTTTTGTGCAGAAACTGATGCTAAAAAATTAGGTTTTTTTAATGTCTAGTTTCACTAGGTCTCCTTCAGTGTGGGATAATAACTTGAATAGCAGTTTTTTTATGCTCAGATTGCTAACATCTGGATACAGATTGCTAATCCAGTGATCTAGGGAACCTTGCAGGATACCCCACTTAGCAGATGATGTGGGAATCTTCACTTTTATGAGGATGGCAAACTACTCTTGGGGCATTTGTAGTATTACTGACAGTTGTGTTGTGTGGGTGGGTTTGTTTTGGTTTTAAATGAGATGAGGTAAGCAAATCTGGGTGGTCAGTGCTGGATGGAGGAGAATATGTTTTGCCATCCCCCTTGTGCTCTTGGTGAGCTATGCTCTTGCTTTATCAGAGACTGGCCAAGCTTCTGCCAACCCAGAGATTCGGAGGCAGGTGGAAGGGGCTGATGAGCACCAGAGCTGGGCTGTGGGAGTTGGCCAGACTGCATGAAGGGGGGAGAGGTGAGGAGGAAAAGGGATGAAATGTCTCCCTCTCAGTGATAAGAGCTCCTGCTTGCCTGAGTAACAGAAGCATGAGCTGAAGTGTTGGATGTTTGATGATAAAAATTACTTTTTGTTGCTGTTGCCAGGTGGTGAAACTGCTGTGGTAGCTATAGAGCTGGAAAGTTTTGGGGTAGTGTGTTTTGGGTTTTCTTTTCCCCTCTCCTTTTGAAAGTACCCAAACAACACCACTGACTTTAGGGTTCTTGTGTCTTCTAACACTAGGCAGTTTGGTTGATATGATTTGTGACTTGTGCTGCTGTTTTTATGGGCCTAAAGTTAATGTGTTCTAAATTGAAGCTTTCCAAGATTGGTTACTGTGATACCTAAGGGACACTTTACTAGTCTGTTTTGTTTTCGTGAACTGTGTTCTTGGTTTTGATTGCTTAGATAAGAGTTGGTCAAAAAAGTGTCATGTAAGTGTGACCTCAGGGTTATCCTCAGGGGACCCGAGATTAACCTCCAGCAGTGCTGGCTCTGGCAGGGCACTGAATTCAGATGCAAGGGTTAAGGTCTGCTCCTTTCAGCTTGTATTTTAGGTACTGAGGGGGAAGTTATGTGAATATTGTTTTTTCTGTGCTTGTTTCATACATAGCAACTTACAGCTGTACCAATTGCTGCTTTTCGGTCCTGTTTGAATTTGTGGCATGGTAGGTTGCTCTAAAATAGGAGGTAACACAAAATGTGCTATTTCACAGTTTTAGAGAGTTAAATATCCTTCTTGAAGGTGTTTTTTATGCTCTTTTTGGTGTTTCACAGCTCAAGGGAGTACTTAGCTGTAAATATTTTCTTGATGTTATGTGGTATTTGCTAAACTGCCTTGGACTTTTTAATCTCTATTAGGGAAGTTAAAACATGTCCATTTTGTGGTATTGGCAGTGGGTGAAGTAAGGCAAAGCAGGCAGCTCCAGCACTGGGAGAGGAAAGGTGGCAACAGCCAGAAGAACAACCTAAATGTGGTTATGCTTCCTCTAGCTTAATATTTTTTAGTTATTTTACACTAAACACATGAAAATCTTTTATGCAAGGCAGCCTTGCTGCCCAGATAAGTCTTGTGTAACCATGATGATACTTTGTGGGTGCAGGAGGGAACACTGTGTGGCTCTTCCTCATGTTGCTTGTTTGGAATGGGGCAAGGTTTGTCTCAAACCAGGTGTCATATCTGCCCTTGTGAAATATTTATCAAGCGTTGTTTATGTTTACTTTTCTTTTCACTGTATAGATGGGTAGGGAACCACATCAGTGTTTGCACTGAGGAAAAAGAAACACTTTTAATCTAAGGATTAAAAGGACAGGGTTTTGTCTAGTGCTGAGAGGAAGCTGTGCCGTGAGAAATGCTGTTGTCACAACGTGACCAGGATCTTGCAAATTCGTTCAGCCGAGTGAAGCCTGAATAAGCACAAAAAGTTTCTGGCAGGAGCCGTGGTACCTTGTGGGATGGAGACAGTCACTTCCTGCGGAGCTCCTGCTGACTCATGCTTTAAATGGGTGGAAGTCTTTGGAACCGGCGACCCGATGTATTTTTAGCCGGGGTTACTAATTTATATAGTGTGCTCGGCCTCCCAGGGCAACTCCAGTCACCCTTAAAGCGCGGACGGGCTCCAAACACACATCTAATTTTATCCCCGAAGTGGAGCAAGCAGCAGTTGTGTAATTGCCGCGGGAGAAGGGAAGAGAAGGTGCTCTGCTGTCCCCCATCCCCGGTCCCCCTGGCCGGGGGGCTGCGTGCCGGGAGGGGTGGGCGCCCCGCGGGGTCTGCGTGTCCCGGGGGGGCCGTGGGCTGTCACGGCGGGAGCGGGACGCGGCCCCTTTAAGAGCGCGCGCCGGGGGTGCCCGAGCCCGCCCAGCCTAACCTGCTAGCGAGGAAAAGTTCTTTGCGTGACGGACAGGCCGCTCCGCCAATCGGCGAGCGCGGCCCGGCCGGCGGGGCGGGCCCCCTCCCGCCTCGGCCAATGGGAGCGCGGGGGCGGGGCCCCGCGGCCGGGGTAGGTTGCGCCGAAGTGCAGCTCCAAGTGAAGTTAATCTGGGGTGAAGCGAGCAGAGAATTGTGCAGATCTTGGTGGTAGGAATTTTGCGGTTCTAATCGCGTCGTGTGGCGTCGTTCCGCCCGCCAGGGCAGCGGAGTTCATGTGCGTGGGGCTTTTCCTTCGTCGTTTCGCTCGCTAATGATGGCAGGATATTAACATTTATGCAGGGAAGCAGAACAAAAGGGCTCTTTAGACAGGAAATAAGGTGCTGAGAGAGGCTCAAACTTGACCGAGTTTCTTTTGTCATCTGTCGGCTTGCACCGAGTGTTCTGGCGTGGAAGAATCGAGTGGTTCCACATTATCTTATGGAGAAATGTTAATTCTAAAATAGCGAGGATAATGCTGCTGTTTTGGAGTTACACAATGTTACAGGAAGAGAGCTCGATTTTAACTCTAACTTCCCTGATTCTGATGAGATTGGAGGTAACTAATTATGACAGCTGCTGTGGGATTATTCAGTGATAGCATTTGCTCCAAGTCGTTTGTCTTAAATTGTCCTTTGTTGTATCACTGAAGGCTGCTGTGCTGTTGTCTGTGTGTTTGTTCTTGATGAGATGAATGTCTCACAGGTCTTTAGCGTTTAGAACAAAGATATGTAAAAACTATGTAAAACATGGCAATTTTTCTCTTTTTTAATACATTTTATAGGGTGTCTGGGTCTGTCAGAGCTCTGATTACAAACACAGGCAGAAAAATTAAATGTTACTGCTCTGTGTTGCAGCTACTACCCTTCCAGCCAAAAAAAAAAAGGGGGGGGGAAATTGTATTTTTTTTTTTTCTTTTGGAAAAGGTCCGAATCTTTTTGGAAACCTGTATTGTCTAAAGATAACAGGTGTTTTATTTGAGGGAAGGTTATTTTCAGTTTGTGTACCAGGTTTATCATATATGGTATTTTTAGTGACACTGAGCATCTGAAAGGGCTTCAGGAACAGGAAAAGTATGATTTGCCGTGGGTGGCATGGGATAGGGTGAGAGGGGGGAGAGCAGGAAGTGGTGAGGCAGGAAGCAAGGGAGGTTCTAATGAGGATAGAGACTTTCTTTTAATTGCCATCCTTTCTGTATCTTTGACAAGTATGTTAGATGAGGCCTTATACAAAACAAGGCTTTCAGACTGGGAAATGTATTTTCTTACTTCCCTAAATATTTCCTGATTTTTGTAAAATTACTTGTTTGTCAATATACAGCTGCTCCTGGGAATTGGAAAGAAATACTCATGCCCCTAATACTTGTTGAGTCTAAGGAGCTGATGGGTTGATGGGTTTTGTATGATTAGTCATGGTGATAGAAGAATGGATGTGAAAATTGAGCAACAGTCTTCCAAATGACCATGGAACGCAATTGCTTAGACCTCTGTTGAATGTAAACAAGTGTTATTTTTAAAGTATACCTTATTCTTTCAAGTTTTGCATCTAGCCATTCTGTTTTCTCCCAAAATGCTGGGTATAGATTACTTTTACATATGTCAGTGTCTTGACACACTGGCATCTTGCCATGGTCCAGTGGTTTGTAGGTCTGAATCACTAATTCACTCTTGCGATCTGTCTTTACCTGTTTATAACGTTTTTAAATGTTCTGAATTGTATTTAAACCCTGGAAATACTGTCTTAGAATAAGCAGTGACTATATATGGTCTTTTAGCTCAGAGGTGGGACAGATTTCCTGTATCAGGGGAGATATTTAAGACCTGAACACATAAGCATTTAAATACCTGGATTTATGTTCATTTTTTAACTTGAATGTGATGCTAGGCCTAGACAAGGTGACTAGATCAGGTGTATGAGGTTAGGGCAAGAAGAATAATGGAGCTTACTTGAATTTCTATAGACTTGTGATGTGTATATTGAAATTGCTGAAACAAAAGGAAGCCAACTAAAGTATTTGTGTGCTATTAAGTATTACATTTAGCCAAAAGCTGGTTTTGCTTAGAACAAGAAAAAAGCTGCTTACATGAGGTAACTTGGTTCCTGTCACTCGATCACTGAGCAACCATTCTTCTTGGGTCCCCTCTGCCCCCCAACTTAGCAAAGTTGTATTATCTGGGACCAGTTTTCCTGATTTATTCAACACAGGAGTGAAATGTTCAACTCTCCAGCCACATGTATACAGTTCTAATGCAGGCTGTTTGTAGAAAGCAAATATGCCCTAAAGGATAAACACACCACTTAGCTGGCACAGCTGTACAACTTCTGTATTCAGGCTACAGCAAATGTTTCTTGCCTGCATTCAAAGCCGTTGCTGGCAGGACCTGTGTTGTCCCTGCACTACGATTGGTTGTTCCAGCATTTCTTGTTCATAAAAACCTTCTCCTGCACATGCTCCATCTGCAAATCTTAAACACTGTGAATGTGCTGTGTGCTGTGGGATTTATGTGTCTGCTTCTTGTGCCAGGATGGAATATGCATCTCTGATGTGAATAAGAGATTCTTAAAAGTGACTGTAGCTCTGTGTACAAAATGCAGGACCAAATTTTGTCTCCCCTGTTTATGAGGCAGAGGATGTCTGTGCCCTACAGGTCACTGTCTGCTGGTGGCACTGCCCAGTGTTGTGAGGTGGGTGGCCCAGCATGAGCTGGGATGGTGACCCTGCTTTCTGGGTCTGTCCAATGCTGCTTTGAGCAGGATTCATATCTGCCATGGGCTCATCCTTGTAAAACATCCCTGAGCCTTAGGGAGGGCAGATGCTGACCCTGTTAACAGGGATGTGGGCTTTGGATCCCTCCCTGAGGTGCTCCCTGCCACTTTCCCAGCAGAGTGGGTTCTGTGAGGTCTGAAGGTAAAGCCTGGCTCAAATTGTTCTAAATTAGTGGCTCGAGCCAACCCAACTGGCTCTTTTCCCCTCCTCTTTCTCCCCCTGTTTCTCAAGTGGTTTAGTGATCATTTCTGCTAATTGCCCTGTGCCCAAGGCACAAGGGAGGGGGGAGAAGAATAATGACATCCTTAGAGAGTGTCAGCGATATCCAAAAAAGGGCCACCTGCCCATGGTTTTAGATGTGGAGTTTGGCCTCTGAGTAGTTTTCTTGCAGTTTCTAGGAAAGGGGTGAGCTGAGGAGGTGTGATCAGCACAGCAGTGCTGTTGCAGGGCAGATTGGTGCTGCAGGACCAGCCCTCTCCCGCAGATACAAGGGCTCCTCGGGAGATAGTTGTCCCTCTGTGGTGTGCAGCTCACTCTGGGTGGGGCAGATCATCTGGCCAGTGATGTTTACAGTGTAATAAGGTTTTGTGAAAACAGGCAGTTAATTACACATGACCTACAAACGAATAAAAATAGCTTGGATCTGGATTCTTGCTTTAAAATCTATTTAACAGAGGCATGAAACATTCAGGATTTTTAAACCTGTTTGGGCTTTTTTACCTTTAGAAGTATCAGGAACATTAAGTCCTTCCCTGTTCTTGTTGGATCTCCGATGTGTCATAAGCTTCTCAGCCCTTAATTGAAGGGGTGGGGTGATATATTTTTAACAGATCCCTCCTTCCAAGTGTGTTTATAGGGCTTTTGAGCTAAACAGAGATTAGCAAAAACAAAGCTTTGACAGTGCAAAAATAGTTTCTCCTCAATCAAGTTGTGTTTTTTTGCTCATTCTCCAGTTGGCAAAAACTGAGGTTTTTTCATTTGAAAAGTAACTTTTTGGCTATTAAATTATGCATTAAGAGATAAACTGAATTAAATCCTAACCTGATCCATCTTCTGCTCCATTTAGATCAACTTAAGACAGTCTTTTGAGTATTACTTAGACAAATGAACACACTCGTTTGAGTATTTCCTAAAAATAACTCCTTTTTAAGCAGCAGTTTTATTAAATGCACAGTTCTTCCTTTAACTTAATGCTTCAGCAATCTTGCAGAAGCTCAGACTGTCTCCATGCTAAAGACCACCCCTGCTCAACCGTTCTGCCCTGCCAGGATATATTTGCATCACAGGACTAACCTTCAGGATATGGTATTTGTCAGTCTGAAACATAATAGTCCTGTATCTGGAGAACTAAACTATAAACAGTGTGGCTGCCTTGGCAGGCCCCGGCAACCACCCCAACAGTTTAACTAGCCCAGGGTTTAAGACAACACTGTGCCTGTGTGTCCTGTGATTCATGATGCTAATGCACCTTTATCTATGGGAAGGATTAGGGAAACAAATATAAACTTAATAATCAAATTGGAGTGGGAGCTTAGTAGCGGTATTTCTGAGGACAGAAGCGAGGCATTTTCAGTTCATTTAAGCATTTTGCATTGGATGTGGTTTTTAATCAGGGACTGAAGTTTTCACCATTAGCTTGAACAAGACAGCAGGCTGAGTGGTTTTCATGTGTGTGCCATGGAATATAATTGGGCTGATGAAAGCAAAATATTGCATGAGGAAGGCAGGCATTTTCCACTTAGGTTCTAAATTGTGTTTAGGGCAAGAGACGAGAGAACCACTGATTCTGCAGGCAAAAGTTTTAGAATTTGGTACCTAAATTGGACATATTAGTGCATTTTTATACAGAAGGCTTATATAATTTAGATTGTCAAAAGATAAAATTTGAGTTGTTGAACATGCTGGTTTTGAGGATGGGTTGGCAGAGGATAAAAAAATAAAAAAGGATAAAAATTGTTTCTCTACTACTCCATGTATGAATTTAGCATGTTTTTCTAAAATCATATGGAATCAAGACCTTTATACAGTACAATGTTGTCATGAACCAGAAAGTTTTCTGTGCAACAGAATGACCTTAATTTGGTATCTGTATCATTATCAAGGTAGGGGCAAAAGAAGTGTTCGTAGATTGAATGGTTTGTAGATTGTTCTTCCTGCCCAGCTCCTTTAGAATCGGGTAAGACACTTTGGAGGTAGCTTTTGTTGCTGATACAGGAGACTTTTTTAAGTGATTTCACCAGACTTCTCATGTTGGGATTATCCTATCCAAACGTCATGCTAGTATGACATACCATTGGATATTTCTGTTAAGTCCTTGAATAAAGTGATTTTGTAGGTATTAATTAGAAGTAGTTATCAAACAAATGTTGTCCAGGTGAAAAGTGACAAGAAAAGTAATTATCCTACTGGTTTATGATATCAAAAACATTTGAGTACGAGCTTGCAAAAAAAAAAACAACTGTGGCAACATGGAAGGACTTACCTGGAATGCTCTTTAGGGAAGAGGCTTTAGAATTGCTCAATAGGATTGTTTTGAATATCAGCGAATTTTCATGGTGTTTGTTAAAAGTATCCTGGGAGAGGAGGAAAGCAGCATTAGTAACAATAGGCCAAGGTAAGTGTATTATTAGTTACATAACAAACAAATTGTCAGCTGAGTGTGACAAACCATGCAGGGGCTGATACTAGGAGTGCTGAGATCAAGGAGTGTTTGATTTGTTGTGGAGTGTCCTGGCAGCTGGGCATGAATTTTTTGCCTTCTTAATAAGTCCAGTCAAACTTGGTGCTTTGATTGCAATTTAAAGCTCCTGCATAGCAGTGGAGTAATTGGCTTTAAATTTTTTTTCTTTTAATAAAACAACAAAAATATCTAATTTCACACTCTGGTCACTTGGTTGATTGTGTTGCCTTCCTGCATTTGCTTTTCTCTTACTTGGTGTCTGTCAAACTTCTGGCTGTTGTCTGTGGTTTCTCTTTCTACAAGAATTAGCTTGTTATTCTGCAAAGTCATAAAGTGACTGTGACCCATGGTCTTAAATTTATACCTAGTCATTCTCTATATAAATAAATCCCTGATTAGTTGCTACCTGCTTATCCTTCTGTCTTCAACGTCAGATTCCCCATTGCACAATCGGAAATTGTCTGCTCTGAAGAACACCTGTGTCCTTGCTGCAGCTCTGACACCTTGATTTCTCAAACTGGCAAGGCCTGAGATGAAGAATTTATTGAAACCTCTTTGTATGGCCTGAGAGCTCTGTCTCGCCCTGTGAACTTACACAGAGTGGCAGATACAGTGTAAAATGTGTATTGCAGTGTTGCTGTATTTCCTCGAGTAGCATCAAGTAAGTCGTTAAAATGGGAAAGTCTTCTCTTGAAACCCAGGGTTATGGGTTAAAATTAATGACTTTTTTTTTTTTGTAAAGGATACAAATATTCTTCAATGGTTGTGTGGGGATTTTTGTCTTCACAGAAGGGGCGTGAGACAGAAGGGGTTTCTGGGAGACAGTGTAGAGGCGTTGGGATTTTTTTTCAATAGTGAGGACAGGGTACTTGTGGAATTACCTTCGCTGAAGTAATGGTGCCTGTGAATACATCTTTAGCAAGCTAAAGAGTGTTGTTCTTCCTGATGTCCCTCTTGTTTATGACCTTATACCATAATAAAAGGGAATATATTATGCTCTTTTTCCATCCTTTCCTGATAGAAGCCCTGTTGACCAGTGTTGGTGAATGGAAGGGAACAGGCACCCTGACAGAAAGCCACACCTTGCTGACAACTGAGGTTCAGCATCCTTTGAGCAGATTTTTGTTCCCTGTTTATCCATTCTAAAGTGTGATATTGGCTTTAATATGTCATAATTGGAGATCTGCCTTGCGTTTTCCTATGTTTGTCTACTTTTTCTTTATATCATGAATTTTCCTTTCTCTAGAGAAAGTGCTGTTACTTTGTTATGTGTCAGTCTATTCTCTGGCAGAATACAATCACTATGGCAAGAGGATAAAAGAGAAGTCAGATCTGCTTCAAGAGTTATTGTTTAAAATGCTTCTAAAAATGTAAATTTCTGTTTACGTGGCTTGAGGAAAAAGGGGAAATCCCATGCCACTACTTATCAACTTGGCCTTTTGGATACAAGTCCCTCCCTTGAAGCCATTTATGGCTTTATTTTTCTATGTAGAATTGCAGGAAAAAAACTCTGTACAAAGGTAGCATCATAATAAATGGGGGGATTGGCATCCAGCCATGCTATTTTTAGGCAATTGTGCTCTTAACTTGCTGATCTAAGTGTTCTGGACAGTAAGTGGGGGAGACATTGTACTAGAAATGTGTGCTCACAGAGCTGAATCTTGTCTGGAAACAGAATGAATAGCAAACTTCCAGGAGGGCAGTTTACAGAGCCGTAACTGGAATATTAGTAGGTAAAAAGGATGCCCTGGTGATTAAAGCACAATGTTTGCAATGCAGACTTTTACTCGAAAGCTGTCAGCTCTGGCTTTCTCCTCAGTTGAGAAACTGAAATATGTGCAGTCTGTTCTGTATGGGCTTAGGGAAGAAGTGTAAAAAACTATTTTCTGTTCCATGGTGGCAGTGGGGGAAGAAATGCCAGTTGCTCTCAATCAAATTGCTTCCAATATTTAAGCTTTTCTTAAACAGTGTAATGACCTCCCCATCTAAGCAAGTGGTGTAGTTTTGGAAACCTTCAGAAAGGAGTATGTCTCACAGCAAATTTCTGATCATTCCTTTGTCCCTTATGCCTACCTGCTGTCTCAGGTTGTTAAAGCTGACACAAGGCAATTCTTACTAATTTTCATTTTGACCTTGTTTCACTCTTGGTGATGTGTTCGTTTTTCCTTGGTTTAAGCTGTAAGTGAGTCTATGCCTTAGAGTTCAGTTCTGTCACCAACATGGTAGGTTCACCTTCCTCCTGCAGTGCACTGTTAACTTTGACTCTTCTGGCACAGAGCAGCACCATAAACCACATACAAGAGCCAATCCAAGCTTTTGAGGAATGAAGTCTTCAAGGTAGATCTGTTCCTGTCCCACTGCAGTGCTGTGGCAGAGGTATCCAAAGCCCCAAATTATCTGTATCATGAAACCATTGCATTGGTTGCATAGAAGTACATATTAAATGCATGTGTTCAGGTTACACTTGGATGTTTACATGTTCCCTTGTTTCAGGCAGTGTAAAGTAACAGTTGAGGGGAAACTAAGGAAAGATGCAAAACTTCATAGTGTGACCAGTTGGTGTATTCATATATTTGGTGAAACTTGACAATGCGGTGAAGTGTTGGATAAATACCAGTTGCCCAGCATGGTGCTGCTGATCACCTGTGTAATATTTTCCTATGCTTTGTGCAGGGTGATAAATTTTAGTCTATTGACATCCAGTAATTAGAATTGTGTAAGCTGACTTCCCCAGTGATTGAAATAATAATTAAGGGATAAAAAAGGCAACAACAAAACCCCCTAGAATAGCATTAAGGTTGAAACAAAGTAGCATCTTTAAGTCCCTTGACTAAATTTAAGTGTATTGCAGAAGATGAGGAATGCAGCTTTGCCACAGGGAACATCATACTTATACCTCTTACACTGAAAACTTGTCCTTAAATGCCCTCTTTGTTTAGTCAGGATTTAGCTTTAGGTTGAGCTCCCCATCAAACCACAGTAAGGGTATTGTATAATTTTGAACACTTAAATTAGACATAGTGCATAATTCTAAATAGAGCTACACATCATGCATGATAATCACAGTGTTCTTGGGAGTTAAGCTGAATTCAAGATGCCCTAACCAGAAATGATGATTGTGATGGTTTTATTTATTAACACACAGGAACCCTGATATTAGAGCAGGAGCTCCCTTAGCATTAAGCCCACATAGAACTGTAGCATTATAAGCTAATTAAAATTCTACATACTGCTGTTGATAAAAACAAATTATAACATGTTTTGTGCTTACTGTCAGTTCTCAGCAACAGGTGCTTTGTTAACAAGAAGCTGTCTATTTTGGGAACTCGTGTTAAAGCGGCTTTTATCTCTTCTGGGTTTGATATGCTTAAAATAAGTGAAACTCATGCTCTATTGAGAGAAGATTACTTATTCACTGAAGCTCAAAAGAAGCGATTACTGAATCTATATCTATTCTTTCAGTAATTATGAGGGTAATCTTGTAAGTGTTTGAATCTTCTTACAGATTATTCTTCATCAGCTTGTAAAGTAAAACCTGTTTTAAAATATAGCATTAAAGATAGTTTATGGAGTTGCTTTCCTGCATCCATTAAACTTTGGCCTGGTATTTTAAAGGAATGTAGAGAATTCTAGACTCTCCTGGTTCTAATTTTATACAACCTCTGATTTCTGAAATGACCAGCTTCAAAATACAATGCCAAAGAAAGCGGAATGTAGCCCTGTCTGGTCTGTTTTAGAGTAGCCTTTCTTAACTTTTATAGAGCATTTTAAAAGAAGGCATTTCTTTACTGACAGATTTCAAGTGAACCCTAAATTTATTTATAGGGCTGTGTAGAAATACAAAGGGCAACTCAAGGATTCCTGCAGCACCTGAATGCCAAAATACAGGTGTGAGATGGCACAAACTGCAGAGGAAAGAAAAGAGCTCCTCGAGCAGTATCTGCAGCTTGTGCAGCTCAACACCGGTTCAGCCACACACGATGGAAACTGTGGTTTGTGTGAACTGACTTAGCAGACTGCTGACAAGCAATTACTGAGGTGGTTTGATTTTTCTAATGGGTGTAACTCCTGAATTTTTATTCCTCTTTACCAGAGACACCAGAGCAAGCACTCCCTAAAAGTGTGCTCTTTTAATAGTAGCTGGGTATTCCATCACAAGTGTAACTTCATGTAAGGTTTCTGAGGCAGTCTCATCTCAGACAACCATTTTCCAAAAATGGGCCTGCTGAGCCTGTCTGCCTTTAACCTTAAATTTTGTGTGATCTGGGCAGGGTAAACTTCAGTAAAACCTCATATTCTGGGAGAAAAACACTGTCCTCTGGGTTGTGTATGGACATACAGTGCTTTGGGTAGGACAGCATGGCCATTGGGTTGGCTGGCTGGTGTCCTCTGTGTTCCTCAGATACACCTCTTGGGCTTCTTTCACCATGACTCCCCCAAAGATACCAGATTAAAACCAGCTTCCCAAAACACAAGACGTGCTCTTTCCTCATGTTGACTTTTCTTTGTCTATAATTCCTCAGAAACTGTCTTTACTTTGTACAGAACAATTATAGTTACTGTGTTGCTCTCAGTGTTTTTAATGTTTAACTAGTTATTTTTATTGAAGGTCCCTGTCGTGTCTTGCTGTAAACAAGCGTGTCCAGCCCAAGGGTTATTTGCTGGTTTTTCTCTTGAACCTAAGAAGTGACTTTGTGGTGTGCGTGAGTTTTGTTTTGTTGTTTTCACTTGCATTCAGGTTGACCTCTCCAAAAAGGCAGCTTTGTCAGCTTAGATTTTCTGATAGTCATCACTGAAGAGACAGAAACTTAGAACATGTTGGTGATGCTCTTTCTGAAAGCATCTCTGTGCTGGTCTGGACTGGAGTCTGCTGGATTAACTGGGTTTGCCTATAAATGTATTGTGCTGCTGGGGAATAAGTAGTAACTAAGAGGCTTTTAAGTTTTCTAAGTCAGAGGAAAAATTTATGTTTCTTTCAATCTCACAAAGTTTTGAGATATGCAGGGGCCTAATTCTAGTGGTGCTGCAGTGTTAGTCTTGAACAACGAAAGTCCAAATGTACACGCTTAATTGTATTAACAGTGATAATCCTTGGTGTCTTGACTTCTATTTTGCTGCTTTAGGCTCGAATTGAAAAACATGATAAATAAGAGTGTTGAAGGCTTTATACAGAGTGCTCCATTTAATCTTTTAGGTGCTACAGCAGTTAGCATATCCTTCAGCTTAAAGTAGTGGTCATTCCTGCAAAAAACCCACCATCACACTGATAGCTCTGAGTGGTAGCTTTTTGGAATTCCAACACTTTCATGAAAATTCTCTTGTCTGTATTCTGCCTCTGAAATCCAGCATAAACAAAATGTGTTTCCTCCTACGAGGTAGTAAAATGTACCTGTTACTTAGCCTATTAAATTTGTTTTCCTTTTAGAAATAATCTTCAGTAGAATAGTGAATTTCATGGAATTGCCCCTTTATTATGTGTAGTGACTCTACAAGAAAGTTTGGAAACTAAATAAGTAACGCTTATACTTCTGGTTTTTGTTTGTAGACTTCAAGTGGTCACTGCAAGTAATTTGATGCTTTTGCATGAGCTGAATGAGAATCTGAGGTACCTACAGCAGTTAATCTTTGGGTCTAGTAATCCTTACTTTGCAAAGGTTAAGCGTGGCTACAAGTAGTAATTACAGTTTCAAAGTAACATCTATTAATAGTGTATGCAGACAAGCATGAGAATCTGAGTCCTTATTATCAGTGATCTCCTTGATACCAGTATAGAATCTGTGTGTCTTTGTTCTTGCCTAGTAAGAGTGAAGAGGTTGTAGTGAAATGTTCTCTTGTTCCTCGTGTAACCTTGAGTACAAGAGCAGACAGCTGTACATAGCAGTATACACACTTTAACACTGGAGGCTTTGTCTATACCAAGCGTTCCTGGGTTGTATGATATTCTGGCTCGGATTAGTTATGAAAGTTGCTCATGTTCTTTCCCTTCCTAAGACCTGAACTCTCTCTTTTCTGTCCATCTGCCACTTCTGAGCTCGCCCTTTCTCTCGTGTGAGGCTCTTTTCCAGTAGTGTGATTCTTTCACAGTCTTCCTGTCATCTTAAACCTGGGATACAGCTTTCTTAAGACTCCAAAATTTACCTATATTTTAACTCATGTATGAAGGATTTAAACGTGCTGACTGCCTAAGTTTGAGGTGAAAAGAGACTTCTGTAACTTGTTCTGTCTTTTTGTGAAGTTTCTGCTAGGAGTGTCTGATATGTCAAAGTGCTTGATTTTAAAATAAGTCTATGCATGAAACAAAAATAAGAAGCTGTTCAACAGGAATAGACAGGAACATAAGTAGATAGTGAATGACTTGTCAAGTGAGTTGAGAGAACATCTTATGTAAGTCTTTGGTCACTAGTGTGAGTATTTTGTTTTTGATACTAAGTCATTTTATAAATTCTACTTCAGTAGTTTTAATTGCAACTTAAATTTAGTTAGTTGTGGACAGGAAGAATACTGGAGGCCTACTGAAATGAATGGAAAGCTTTAAAATGCATGGATTCTCTTGGTGCTGAGGAAGTTGGATCACTCCTGTGTTTTGAAAAAATGCAGCAGCTGTGTGTTCTGCTGCTACAGGAACAAAGAGGTCGCTGCCCTTACAGATCTGCTTGCATAGTTGGTCCTTAACCATATTCACTTTTTTTAACTCAAAGCATTCTGATGAAACTGGGTCAGAGTGTAATACACATATAGCTGTGCTGGCAAATGTGAACCAGCTGCAGTCTTTTAGCCAGGGTGAGCTGTAGATGAAATGACATGTCTGACTGCAACCAGCAAGCTGGGCTGAGCTGTAATGACTGAGGCCCCTATTCAAATCTGCCAGTTCTTCTTGGCTCCGCAGCAAGTTGCTGGGACATGGCAATGCCTTAAAGCAGCTACAAATGACTGCTCAGTGAATTTAAATTGGAGCCTTTTGGGAGACAGCAAGTAAGTAAAAAGAAAACAGGGTTGTTCTGTAGCTTGCTATTAAGTTGTGAGTCTAGTGCTTTATACCCTGAGAAGTGTCCTGCTTCGAGCAGGACACCTGAGCACCAGATTCCACTACGGAGCGATATCCTCAGTCACAGCCAGTGCTCTGGTAACTTCTGCAGCAAGATTCAACAGAACTCTGCTCTTGGGCCTTTTTTTGCCGTTTGTTTTGATAAGCCTGTAGAGGAATGCATTTCCTATTTATTGTTTTTTGTACCAGCATGCCTTTTCATATGGTGGTACAGGTGGTTATTGGATGTCTGTGCCAGTACATGCTCTAAAGTGAAGTGTCTGCACAACTACGTGTCTTGCTTTTATTTGTGCCCGGGATGAAGCTTTATATGTTTAAGCAGCGCAAAATACCACTTCTGCAATTTCTTTCTTGCTTCATTAGCTCAAAGAAAATGACCATTAGTACTGGTGCTACTTGAATCAGTGCTGAACTGTTTCATTATAGAGGTGATTATGACAGAGGAGGGAAAATTTTAATCACTTGTTAAAATTGGATTCATTATTTGAGTTGAGTGTCAGGTAAAACTGTCAGTGTGTTGGTCTTTCACAGGGTAGAGTAGCTCACACCAAGTGCTGTGCTTTCTCTTTGAGAAGCAGTTTCAGAGCTGGCATTAGTGAGGTTCAGACTGTCTGGTGTGGTGCTGAGGCAGAATGCTATTTGGGTGGTCTCATCAGCCTCAGCGTTAGCATTTGGGAGAGATCCTTCCCATACCAGTCACAGATTTTAGGAGTGTTTGCAGAACACAAGACAGTACTTCAGCTGGGGTAGTGGATGTGAGGATCTCATTTTCTTACCGCAGCCTGAAGTATGAGGATAACTGGAATTTAGGAGACCTTTTTCTTTGGGGAAGACAGCTGAACAGAAGGCTGGCTTCTGTGTGTGGGACTTTTTTTTCCTTGTTGAGAAGGGGGGGAAAAGAGATTATTCTTAAACCTTGTGTATTTAATCCTGCTAAATGCTGCTCTCTCTGATCTTACTGATTAACATTTGAAGCCTATAAAGCTAGAGTATCAGTTATTTGAAACTAGTAGCATATAAACATTTTAATTAAAACAAAGAGAAGAAGATGGGGGGGAAGACCAGTATTGCAGTGTCTGCTCTGTGGAGAAAGAACGTACACAAGTATTTTATTTACTTTACAAAGTATTGGAAGAGGTAGCTCTTTCCTCAGGGAACTTGATGGCCATAAGAGTTACCCTACTTTAGTGCTTCAGCTCTATACATTTTACTATCAGGAACACCCTTTATATATTTTTGCTTGGTACAGAGAGGACTTTACTCTGAGGATGTGCTATAGTGAGGGGGGAAAGGTGGGACCCATAGCAGCAGCAGTAGTAAGGAGGAAGGCCTTATAGATGCATCAAGTTGTTTGTGTATGACCAGAGTAACAGGAATGGGTAGACTTTAAGCACCAAAGGAGGACTTAGCCTGCAGAGCTATGTCCTGCCATGCTTATAGTAACAATAAATATTTTTGAGAAGCAAATGGAGGTAATTTCATCTTAAATTTATCAGCTAATGCAAAAAGAGCCAGTTTATTCCATAATCTTCAACAAAGTAGATGTTCTGGGGTTGCACTGAGAGGAGTTGTTTGAGGCTCTTGCACTTCCTTCTAATATGCTTCCTTCTCATTAGTGCTTGTACAACTGGTTTTACAACTATACTGCAAAGGAGAGCAGGGAAATGTGCTTAAAATATTGTAAAGAGTCTGTTGTTCTGGTTTTTTTTCTTTAAAATGAATCAATTCTGCATTCAGAATAACATTCAGAATTCAAAGAATTGTCCTGTGCGCAAGCACAGCTCGGGGGGAACAGACAGAGCCCAGAGGCATTTCCAGGAGCTTTACAAGTTCAACGTTTGTTTTGTGACACCTCAAACAAGTAGGACATACATGTAGTCATGTTGATCCTAAGACCTTGCAGTCACTTTAGGTATGAAATTGCTTCCACTTTCATACTGAAGCCAAGCTAGGAGACCAGTTTTGAAATACAGAATAGGGTATGCACTTGCACTTGGGATTTATTTTACATTGGGCTTGATGCTCAGCAAGAGCTGACTGCCCCTAAAGAGGGTCGTCCTATTTTTAGACATGTCACTTCCTGTGCAGTGTGTGTCAGTTCTCTGGAGCTGATCTTCTGTCAGATCAGCAAGCTCTCCAGTCCACCAGAATAAATAGTCCTGTTTTTTCCTTCAGATGACTGAACTGATCTGACTGGAGGCAGGGGCAGGGGTGTGCAGCAGTGGGAGTGGGCTCGCCCCTTTCACTGCACTGTTCCAGCAGTGACTGCCCACCATTACTGGCTTATGGGATGTTTGGGCTCAACGATACTGTGGATCTCCCTGCATGAGGAATTATGGACAGTTTTGAGACAAAAATCTGAAGCTGAGCCAAAAACTGGGGTGATTGGAGGTCCTTCCCTCCCCCGAAAACATCTGTTCAATGATCTCCTGCTGTTCATGTTTGCTGAGCTGGGGACAGAGTCCGGCTGCTCTGCCTGTGGCTGTTTGCCTCCTGCCCAGGCAATGGGGAGGAGAAGTCCCTGAGGCTCAGTGCTGTGTCATCCCGGCCCTTGCCCTCCCGAGGGAGGGAGTGGATGTGTACGGGAGAGGTATGTCTGAGGTGCAGTGCCAGGAACTGCCAGCACTTGGATCTCTCTCAATGCCTGCTTTTGGCTAGTGGTTCTCCTAATTCCTTAAGCCTCTCTGCTGCTGAAACAAGTGGCTCCACACGTGTCTGCAGCTAGACCCTCTCTCCTGCCCAAACAGCACACGTGACAAATGAGCTGAGAAACCAGTCTGTGGTGAAACTAATTGGCAGAAGATGGAGTGGTCGACTTTAAGTTTGATCACTTCCTTGTTTCATTTTGGTGCATGTGAGCACTGAAAGGGAGGGCACAGCATGAGGGAGAGGGAGTGAGAGCTTATTATACTGGCTTGGCATTCTGTGGCTTTAGGGTTCAAATGGATGAGTTCAACCATCTCAGCAGCTTACAGGCTGCTAAAACATGTGTTGTTCCTCCTGGTCACATGTCATCCCTCACATCAATTCCAGAGGTTTTCCTCTGTTGTGCTTTCTACTTCTCATGTTTTGGTATGTGATCTGATTGAGCTCACTGAACTGTCAGAAAACTGTATGTGGTGGTGATAGCCCTTTTTTTTCCTGGTGGGTTTTTTTTTTGGTAGTTCATGGCACTGATTGGGTGGGTGAGGGTCCAGCTGAGCACTGGAGCTGGCATGGGGGATTGTACACAATTGCCCCCTTCAAACACAACAAGCTGCTTTGTTGGTGCAATTTCTTTCTCATTTTACTTTGTAACATTGCATCAGTTTGATCCTATCTCTTCTTTGTATTCCTCAAATATTAGCAACCAATGAAGGATATTCTGCTTCCTGTGGCCCTTATTAAAACTCTTCAGAAGAATCCCTGGCACTTCCCCTTGGAGATTTAAGTGTTCTGGAAGCTCATGCCAGTGGCTTGTGCTTTGGCTGGTGACAGTACCCACTGGTTAATGAACTTGGGAACTGGCTTAGCTGGAACTCAGGCCAGCTTTTCTTGTTTTTCATCTGGGCATCTTTGTGCACCTTTCACAATTTGTTTATTAAATGGGAACAGAATTATTTATCTTTTTACATCCGTCTTAGAGATTGTTATGCTGTGTTTGCATTAGCACCTGGTCCCTTCAGCAGCACTGTGTTGGGGAATACTAGCAGTAGCTGGTGCTGTTATTGAGTTCCCGTGTGTTGCTTGAAGCTGATATTGAACAGAAAGGCAATCATGGTACATTTTGAAAGTTAGTGTGGTAGGGTTCTTTAATATACTGCTGCCTAAAAATTAAAAGGATTAATATGTGTATTGTGACATTGAATCTCTATTAGCACTTGAAATTCTCAGTCAAAAGTGTTTTTAATTAGTCTTTCAATCTTAAACATTCTATGCCAAGAGTGACTTGCATAAGGTTTCATCCTTAAATTCTTTCTAGTTACCAAAGCACAGAAAACTCTTCATTTATGTTCCCCTGAAATGGCTTTGCTGGATGTTGGGCCCAGCATAAAAAGTAAATTCCCACTGCACTACTTGCAGTTTCACTCTGAAGGGCTGTCTGGGGAAGGGCAGGAATGAAAGTGGTCTTTCAGCTACAAGTACAGTACTTCAGCAAAATCAAATTTAGCTGTCCTGTGAGGTCAATGGGGGCTTTGTATGTCGAAAGCAAGTGCTTCTGTATTGGGGTGGGGGAGTGCAATCAACAGCTGAAATGAGCTTAATTGCGGGTTGAAGCTGAAAAAGGTACTATCAGATTTTGTCTTCTTGCCTGTACATCTTCCTTATCATATATCTTGAACACCTTCTCATCCTAAGAGTCACTTATTGCTGTGAGCAGAAGACTTGTTTCTGTGTTACTGTTGGCTTTGCAACCCAGAGGTTTGCTCTTGGTATCAATTTCATATGTTTTGGGGAAATAAAAACAAAATGCAGTGGGATGTGGGTGTGAGAGGAGATGAGGAGATTTGTCTGGAAACAAAATAATGGGAAAGTTGTTTGTATTTGAAGCCAAATGCATCTTATGTAAAAGGAAATCTTTTTTTTACCCTGGTGCTTCTTACTGTGGTTTAATCTAGTTTTATAACGTGGCAATTGGTGAAGTATTCAACTGTCTTGAAACCACTTTCCCTCTGTTTTGTTTTTCTTTTCTTTTGAAACGTATACTGATGTTACTTGAAAGATTGATTTCGGGTTTTTTTCAGTAATATTGCTCATTTTTGGTTTGACTTCAAGAGTTAAAAATCACACATGCTTCAGCTTAATTTTTAATCAGGAAATATAAAATGACTGACCCAAGTCGATCTTGAATAATTGATACCTTAATATACATAGTTTCTTAATGAGAAACTGTTTTTTCTTTCAAAACTGATTTAAAAGGCAATTGTATATTTATAGAGTGGGGCAAAAAATGGAAAATTAATTTAATCTCACCAAGTGACAGATGTCAAAACTGATTTACAAGTTAGATCACTTGATAATAATTAGGAGGCTCAGAATACTGATGAAAATGGTCATTTGCTCTAGTTTTCTTGTAAATATCTGTAAACCTTCTTAATACAAGCCAGAGACAGAAACATATAAATTATACAGTTGAAGATTAAGGATGTTAAATATTATGGCAACTCATATATCTCTAGGTTTTCACACAAACTTGATAAATAGATATGTGTACCTGGTCTCATTTTTTTTGACTGAGAGGGTGATTATTTTTTTTTTTGCATGTGAAAAATCATAACATGGGGTTTGTGGTAAGAAGTCATGTTGTCTTTCACTAATGACGCAGTGACTAAACAGTGACGTGTGAATTCATGTGACTGCTGGTAATTATAATTATTATGCAGTAAGTAAGCCTGTGTTACCATGCTGGTCTCTCATTTTACAGTTGTTATGCACAGTATTAGGTGTTCAGGTTTCAAGGAGAATTCAGCCTGAGTTGTCCCCCTCACCTATCTCCCCTCACCTGACTGACAGATGCAGTGATACTTCCAATATTTGCTAAAACGAATTTTCTTTGTGGGTATATATTGAACATAAATTGGTGGGGCTGGGAGGGTCTGAATGTGTGGGTCATGCAAAGCCCACAGATGACTGTATTTGTGGTACTGGGCAGACTTTATGGACTTCTTGGGAAAGGGCACTGAGTTACCCACAAGGCATTTATTCTGGAAGATCTTTTTGCTGAGCTATGGGAAACTTCAGATTTTCAAATGTCAACTGTAAAAGAAAGGTTTTCTCAGGCCTCTAAATACCGGGTTGTATGTATCAATTTCAGGTTTATAGAAGAAGGGAAAATGGCTCAAGAAACGAACCGTAGCCAAGTGCCTATGCTTTGTTCCACTGGCTGCGGATTTTACGGGAATCCTCGCACAAATGGCATGTGTTCAGTGTGCTACAAAGAACATCTTCAAAGGCAGAACAGTAATGGTAGAATTAGCCCTCCTGGTAAGTAACACTGACATACGTGTGTTTGAGCAGCTCAGACTGACACAGTGGACAGCAGCTTCCTGCTCGTGTCCAGCTACTAGATGTTAGGAGCAGTAAGATGCTTGAGTAAAATGGTTTGCACTCCCTCATGGAATGAGCCCGGATGAAATGCTCATAATATGATTGTGCTGCGATTAATCTGCTCAGAAGTAGACTCCTAATACCTTTGGTAGTCATTTGAGTGTTTCCAATTTGAAGATCTAAAAATGCAGAAAAATACCAACATATTTTTCCGGAAATTACTGACAGTAGAGATAAGATTTACCTTGGGGTATGTTTGTGAAAAGCATTTAAAATACAGGTATTTAATCTCTGCAGCCTCACGCTGAAGGATTAACCTGTAGACACTTGATAGTTTCTCCTTATCTTCAGATACTTTTTGTTCTTTTTAGCCCAGCGCCCTCTGTACTATCCTTTCCTTCAACTTGACCTTTTAAATTGAAGGAAAAGCTTCCCTTGAAATCTGGGGATCTAAGTTCTACAACTTCAAAATGGATCTGAATTTGGCATTAGGATGCTATGTTAGTGTTTCTCACAGATCCATCTTGGTTTTTCAAACAAACCCCAAGCTTCTTATGCCAGAATACTGCAGTTTATGCTGAGAAAGCTGTTTGTTGATGCTTTAATTAGCAAAAAATAGTAACTATTTCAAATCTCCAGCTTCAAAATTCTCCGCAGTGTAAGTTCTGGGGGCCTGGGGCTGGAACGAGATGGAGATATGGCCAAACATAATTACTTTTTTGTAAAGTTATGTTTCATTATGATATAGGCAGAGATTCAATTACTTTCCTGGCTGGTGTCATAGGGGTCAAAGAGTAATTGCAGTGTGTAATTTTTGTAATCCCAGGAAGTAGTGTAACACATTCTGCATTGCTCCGTGTCTTCCAGCAGCCTCTGTCAGTAGTATAACCGAGTCCTTACCGGTTCAGTGCACAGAAGGCAGCACCCAGGAAACTCAGTCCACTTTAGATTCTACATCGACTCCATCTATGCAGCCAAGGTAAGGTGTCTTTATGTAAAAATCTGTGTCAAGATGGTGAAATGAAGTGTACTGATCCTGCATAGTTTAAATGCTGGGGCCTGAATTAGGGGTAGGTGTAAGATCTAACTGCTGACTTTAAAGCATGGGATCTCATGGTGAATACTAGCAGATCTCTGGCTTCATCTTGCATTCAAATGGAAATTCGTCTTTAGAATTTAGCCTCAAATAGGAGCATTGCCAGCTTCATGCTGTTCTGAGGAGATTTGTCTGGCTAGTCTTCTGATTCTACAACTTGCAGTTGTATGTTTACCAAAGGAGAGCTCTTTTCACCTTAGAAGTTTGAGGTGTTTGTAAAATGGCAGAGAGCTGCTTACTAGAGCTTTCATAAATAAATGTGTGATAATGTGTTAAGAGCCAGTTGTTTCACAAAGATTGGAGAGTACTAGGACAGGGGAAGGATATCTGAATCTTGGTACAAGTTATGCTACTGAACTGATCTCTGAATCTTGGTACATGTTGTGCTACTGAACTGATTTCTTATTAAACAAGTAATTTCCATCTGGATTATTCAAGGATACATAATGTCCTTTTGCAAACTGCTCAGACTTACTAAGTGTTCTCCATTTGTAAAAGCTAAATGTTTGTATTTGGTGGCTGCATTTCAGTTCGGAATGACACAACCAACAGCAACTCAAGTGCTTTGGAAATTTTTTGAGTGAAAAGTGTTAGTGTGTTACACTATGGAAGCTAACTTGCAGAAATACTCATTCCAACTTTTTTTTTTTTTAAAACAGAATGTAGTAAAACACAGGTTGAGGGTGATTTCATCAGTTATTGCTGGCTGATTCTGCTCAGACTGTGTTTTCTGCTCCCTAGCTTTTTATAGGACGTGTTATCTCGTGCTTGGATCCTGCATATGAACTGAGAGCTAGGTGCCATGCTTGAGGCTATATTTAGTCTTCCCATTCTGAGACTTCTAGTTGGGATAGAAAATATATATCTTACCCTGAAACAACTCTTCTGGTGTGTGTAATAAAAAGAAAAGTCATCCAGGTCAGTGCACAGATCTGAACCAATTACAGTGCCTTGGCTTTGTTCTCATACAACTTCTGTAGAATCATGAAAGAGAATAAAAGCACCTCATTGATCACTGGCTTGATTGCAGGAGAAATAATGGATGGTTGCTCTTGGACTTGTACCTCAAAAGAATTGGTGTCACTTATTTGGCTTTTTCTCTAAAATAAAAAGTAGGAATTCAACTTCAGTCTCTGGGAATACCTCAGACTTACAATACTCTGAGGACACATACAGTAAATTGACAGTGTAACCAAAGCTGCAGTTGAAGACCTTTGTGCAGTTCTTGGCAGTTAAAATTGCAACTCGAGTACTCTGGTTGTCCGTGGACCTCTGCTGGGGGAGTGTCATGGTCTGCTGGCTCATGGTCTGCTGAATAATCCAATTGTTTGACTTCAAAGTGAATCCCTAAGTGGAAAGGAAGAAACAAATAAAGTGAATGAGGTAGGGCTGCCTCCTGCTTGGGACTTCAGGTCTGCCTTGTCCTGGATGAGCAGCTTGGCTGGGAGCGACTGCTGGTATTGAACTGGTTTCTTGTATATCTGTTCAGGGTGTTCATCTGTGAGTTTTCAGTCAGGCTGTGATTTAGCTGTGTGACTGACAGGGTGTGGAAGTTGGGCCAACACTGCTTTATGCTGTGAAAATCTAAGGGGTTCTGTGTGCAGCTGCAGCTGCTTTATTGCTGGAAACATAGACATGCTGCAATCTTCTCATTCCTATCACTAGAACACCAAAAGTAGCTCCTCTACAATTATCTTGCTGACTTATGTTATAAAAATCCTTGCGTATTGAATGTTGCATTGTTGCTTTTGTGTAAAAAGATGGTATGCCAAACTACCCAAAATATTTCCCTTTTTATAGTTGAACTGGTTTATTGCATTCAGTATGAATGCAAAAAATGTTTACTTTTTTGTCAGTTCAGGTTGTGGTGTTTTTAAATCATTATAAAAACAACTTCAGAGTGTGAGAAGTTCTGGCATGCTTTTTCATCAAGAGGTGCTCTAATGTATCCCTTTCAGGAAAAGAACATGGAAATGCATCATAAAAGTTGTAACTGTCTTCTTTTGCCCCCAGCCCAGTGTCAAGTCAGTCACTTTTAACAGAATCTGTAGCATCATCCCAACCGGATAGTACGACTGTGGACAAAACAGTACCTGAGACAGAAGAATTGCAAGGTTGGTGCCTAGTTTTCAGAGGGAGAACTTAGGAATAATGTTTTTAGACTTTGACTGTTCTTAATATATTCCTGTTCAAGAGATGGCTGGTTCTCAAACCCAAATGTTCTGTGAAATCAGAAGGCAAAATAAGGATAAACTTTCTTTTCTTAAAAGGCAAGTCAAGCTGAAAACTGTTATGTTTCTCTGGTGATGTCAGTATCTGCCATAACAAGTGTGTTAATTGGTGTTGGAAATGCACATTGTAAATCAACATTTTTTTTCTGTCTTTATGCCACAGCTATTACATGTAAGTAGAGTTTTGAGTATCTGCTACCTCTCAGAGGAACCATTTGCAGCAGATACCACAGAGGTTTATGAGCATATTTGTGATAGAGGGTGTTATGATGTAACTGTTGCAAAACCAACTTTAATATCTTCTAGAAACAGGAAACACCTACAAAAGAACCTTTCACCTATGAACTGTAGTGGTGTAATATTTTGACCTACTAAAATTCATTTTATCAAATATAAAATTACCAAACCACAGACTATGCTTGGTTGAAGGAAGATGTCTGAGTGGGTTGTTTTAACTATATTGGCCTAAAATCCTTATTGCTGGTACAGTGTAAAGGTTTTGGCTTTTTTACTTTCTTTCTGTGTGCAAGCTTTCAGAGCTTAAGACTAAAAACTTTTAATAATATTTTTTTGGAAATGCAAAAATGCCAGATAATATACAAAATGTGCTCAGATTTGTAACCTGTAGACGTTATAAAAAGTATTTAAAGGTAAGTCAGTAAGTATTCTGTCTTTACTTCTGCTGACACAGTTAAGGCTTTAGTGGGTGAAGTTATGTTTCTGTCTAAACATAAGAGTTTGGATTTTCCACAGGTACAACTTGTAATTCCACTTAAAGATGCTAAATATTAGTACTTTCAGTGTACCTCTGGTATCAAAGTTTTGCTTCTCAGATTTCTAAACCTGACCTGTCCCTTTTTGTGGGGTGGAATGTGAGAGTCATTAGTCAGCTACTGTGCTGGGTAATACCACGTCCTTGGTCACACAAACAGTGACTGTAAAACTTAGGAGAAAAGTTTTTAATGCTATTACTATTTTTACTAATCTTTGAGATGGTTCTCAAGGTTCACTTCTTACTCATTTGGATAAATTTGTGCTCCTTCTAATTCTTCACCTTTAAAGCTCATTCTTCTTAGTAGAAGGTAAGATAGGTTTCTCAACTTAAAGCTTTTAATTGGGGGGCATATCTTCATTTTTTTACAGTATGTGTTTCAAGGATCAACCTATATCAGGTGTTTAGATTACTCAGCTGAGTCCTGTGTCCTTTTCTTTGTACCCTAGTTTCTAAACTAAGAATACCACCGCCATGTAGTTGCAGTTCTAAATTACAGTCCCTATTTATAACTCACTGTGGCAGGGTCAACCTTATTTCCTTAGGAGTTTCTTCTGTGCTATCCCTTAACTGAAAATTATAGGAAATGTAGTGTTTCCAGGTTTAAGTATTTTGATTTGAAAATGTAAGTTTGGAAAGAAAGCAGCTTAGAATGGATGCTAAGAGGATTTCATTGAATTGGTGTCACAGTTGTGCATCCTAAAGTTTTTTATTTTTTGAATTTCAGGCTGCTGTCAAGAATATAATACAAATGTGTGAATCAAAGTTCTTTTAGTATTGCCTGACTTTCTAGTATTAAAAAAAACCAATTAGAAAGTCACAACAATGTGGTAATTGGTCCCAGACTGAAGAGCATCTAATGCTACTTCTGTTGATTTAGGGTAGGAAAAGGAGAAATTATGTCTGCTCTAATGACTTGTTCAGTATTTATTCTGCTAAAATCTTGCCTCGTGGGAATGTCTGTTTTGGGGCAAATTGTTCTATGCTACTTGTGTAAGGTCATGTATTGTATTTAGTTGAGTTCCCCGTAACTTGCCATTAAAACAAAAATTACCAGGCTACAACAGCACTGAAAGAAAGATTGGGTGAACAATTAAGCTTTCTTAGATTACTATTATTACTTTTCTAAAGCAGACAGATAAATGGGACTTGTGCTGTGTGCACACAGTCCTTGCTGTTTGCAGACAAGCTAAAACCATGAGGGGATAAAAATCCCAAAGAGCAGTTCAGATCTGTTTTTCTTTGTTCAATTTATGCATTGCAAAAGAACAGAGGAAAAACTATAGAATATAAGTCTAGACTTTACAGTTAGTGTTTCTGTGGTGATACTTGTAGACATGCAACACTGCAAAAAGCCCAGATGCTCTTAGATAGTAGTACTAGACTTTTTTTTAAACTTTAATGTTCTTAAATACCATGAAGATACCATTAAAGATGACCTAAAATGAAACTCATTAAGTACAATCCAGCTTTTCTAGAAGCTGTCTTCTATTCTGAGCATCTCTCCAACTCATTTTAGATTGCCTCCTGGGCTGTTGTACCTTTTGCTTAACATTACAGCCCTGTTAGGATTAGCCAGTCAGGATTCCTGATTTGTTAGCCAGAGGATTAACCAGGCTGCCTCCCAGCAAGCCTGCAAGCGGGTAAAGAGGCACTTCCCTTCCCTAGGATTAATGAGTTTAAAACCATCCAGGTTAGGATTCATGCCTTGTATTTCAGGCAGGTTTTCAAAGGTAAATGAAACTTGTCATGGAAGGCAGGAGCACTCCAGCACATACTTTATGGAGCTCTTAAAGCTGAAGAACATAGGGCTGAAAGTATAAATTGAACTAACAGATGGGCTCTCGGCCTGTTTGGGGCTGAAAACTTGTGAAAGCCAAACCAGCCCCTCTGATTTTCAAACTTATTGTGAGTTGGAGAGGAGCATGTATTGTTAGCATTGCAAAATGCCATCACTCACGTAATGTGGTGTGGTTACTACTTTGAACAAAGAGAGTACAAACTTAGATTTGAATAACTGGGCACATCTAGGTTTTAGTGAGGTAAACCAGTTTGATTCAGTCATTGATGACTGAGTTTAAAAAATTGATACTAAAACAATTAAGCTGCTGCAGCATTTTGTGTGGAGGTAACCTGGACCAAAGGTGAATGCAGTTGAACTAAAGGCTTTAGTTTCAGTGGACCTCATCAGGGCTGGTTCAGTAGGCAGTATGGGAAAG
This sequence comes from Lepidothrix coronata, assembly GCF_001604755.1. Classification (NCBI taxonomy): domain Eukaryota; kingdom Metazoa; phylum Chordata; class Aves; order Passeriformes; family Pipridae; genus Lepidothrix; species Lepidothrix coronata. Next base: position 5,471,837 of record NW_016690191.1, read on the forward strand.
GAATTGATGGATACTTGAGATTTTTGTGATAGTACCAGGGAGGTAGAGTATGACTATGATATAAGTGTGAAAAATAATATAGGATATCCTGATATACTGGATAAATGCTCCAGGGAGAGAGGAAACATTCAAAGAAAGATTTAAAGCTAAATTTTGTAGATAAGTGTGCTCTTACTTAATTTACCTCTTCCTAACATTGAAATAGTGTATTTTAGGCTGATTAGTTGACTTTAGTGTTAAAATGTTAGGAAGTAGTGATCTTCTGCTTAGGATTAACTTCACATTTCATTCGTCTGGTGGAGTGGGGATTCTTCTTCCTAGGCCATCTAATCAGGTGCTCTTAAGAATTAAATGTAGCTTTTTATTCTCTTCCTGTGGGAATGAGGAACCTTTTTCTTTAAGAGGCTCTGCCTAGTTATGCAGGGGTGATAAATGTAAAACATCCAGAGAGAGAAGAGAACAGATGAGGTGTCAGGAGTCTTGCTGCACACACAGGGAGCCGAGATGTGCCTTCAGGGATTTGCAAGGGCTGGAGTGAGCTCTGTCTTGCGGGTGCTGTTTTTGTGGTCAGCCAGAGCACACTGAAGTTCAGGCAGGGTTGGCACAAACAAAGAAGCAGGAAAAACTTCTACCTTTAGGAGGAAATCCAGACTCTGCTTGTTTTGATCAGCTAAGAACGTGTTCTGTAAATCAGGGAACTTTTAGCAGCCAACTCAACTTGTCAGCTCCAGAAAAATGAGTGTGTTCATGCCTTACTCCTTTTTGGTTTGGCACCCTGTACTGGTGCTACCAGTGCTTCTGTGCTCTGGCTAAAGGCAGAGCTGGAGCTGGGGAAGGGAGGACTTTTGTTCAAGGAAAGCAGGCAGCAGCATCCTGGAATCCAGATGAAGTCCAGCAGCTGGGAGTGGCTGCAACATGTTTCCTGCAAGCTCCAAGCTGCTGGGCAGTCTTGTGTTTTACCTGCCTTTGTTCTGTTGTGGTCATCACAGCTAGCTTATAGTTTGAGCACTGAACCACTGGCACTTGGTCATCTAAGGGTGTCTTAGTGGTTGGGATATTCGTGATTGTCATCGAGGATTTTGAGTCAAATCTCTGGCTTCTGTGCAAATTGAGACCTAAAATTTATGGTTACTACAGCAGATACAAAGTGAGTGACTTGTGGCACAGTAGAAGAATCTTCCCACTCAGTTCTACACTGAGCAGCAGCTCTTAAATATTTTTAAACCTTTTTAATGTGAGAGCCATACGCACAAAGAAAATGTAAGTATGTATGAGAGCCTTGTTATGCAGGGAAGAGTGCCAGTTTTCCCTAAATTTAGCAAATAGTTACAGAGGCTTTTAGTGAGACTTATATTGAGGTAACTGGATTTTGCTACAACAGGAAATGCAAGCTTGAGAGTCTTAGCTGCTAGAGGCTAATTCATGGCATGAGGCTGCCTTAATGAATTAATAAACACTGCAATGTCTGTTTCATATAAAGCTGCAGAAGTTCATTTGAGTAAGTCTTGCCCCTTCTGGTACTTACCTCTCCTATTTTAGTCCTTGCTGCTTTTGATTCTTATCTCAAAAACCTTTGGATATTATCTGTCCACTCAGGAATGTGCCCTCTACAGCCTTTTAAAGCCATTGAAGCTTTTTTACCAACTATCAATTGTTAGAAATTTCAGGACAAAGAAGAGCTCTTCTTGTAACATACATGGTGATTTAAAAGGATTTAATAAACCATGTGTAATTGTATCTTTGCTAGATGAACTTGTGGAATATACTGTCCCCTCAGGCAAAGTCTTTGCTGGTGATCAGGTATCTTGCTACCCATTGATGTTGCTTAGTACAGACTATAATGTTTTGATACATAGACAAAATGATAAGTGCCCTTTCCTTTAAAAATAAAAAATCATCAGAATAGCAGCACAGGAAAAACCCCACTGGAATTGTCATGCAGAAGAGCTGTCGACTGGCGTAGAACTAACACAGAACTGCATCTGACAGTCTCTGCTGAACAAAAGTCCAGCTGCACAGAGATGCCTGCAGCTTTTTCCCTGACAAATGTCTGAGCTTACTGTTGTATTCCTTTCCTCACAGCACTGGTTCTAGCTCTGCTTCCATTGACATTTCTCCCAGCTGGAGCTTGCTTTTGTTCTTTGCTGCAAATACTCCTAACTTCTGTGTGCCTTACTCACTGGAGACTTGTTCTGCTGTGGTCTCATTAGGCAGAGGTTGGCTCTTAGCCCTTCTTGAAATGAAGTTGGGGGGTTTAGTTTCTATTTCTGTTTTGTAATGTAAGGAATGTGCAAATACTTGAGGAAAAGCAGCCAACTTCTATTTTTACCTGGGTCAGGCAAATACTACCATTACTTGTTTGTATTCTCCCATACAACCTATAACCTGTTTCTTTTAGATGTGAGAGAACATTAAAGTAGGTTGAAAGTGGCCTTAGCAAAAACATCTTTAAAATTAGGTGTTCACCTGCTTCCTTCTGTGTTTCAGGACAGTGTAGTTCCTCCCTGTAAGTCTGTGTATCCAGAGCTGATGTTTCTCACCCCAGGTAGTGACTAGCTCCTGTGTAGGCTTTTTCCAGGTGTGCAAGAGCAGCAGCATCGCAGTGGTAGATATTGTTCTGAAACACTACATTCTGTGTGGTCCCAGTGTTGCAGCCTTCAGCAAAAATAGTGTTGATTCAGGATTTGAAAGAGGGTGTTTGGCTCAACCAATCCTGTTACATACAGTGCTTCTTACAAGCAGATTGTGGGAACTGGGCTAGTAAGCTGTGGGGAAACACTGGGATGTTGGATTTTCATCCCATATCTGAATCTTACTCTTAAACCTAATGTTTAATTACTCTGAGTTTTTTATGGTATTGTATTGTGAACTTTATGTGAGCATTTAATGAATCCTCCCCTTAAATTATGTTGACGGTCTAGAAGGAGGGAGTTGCAGTCACTGCTGAGACACCATTACACTTCAGGTGTGGAAGCTGCAGAAAAATGGCTAATTGTACATCATGAACTTTAAATTATTGTAGGACTTAGAGGAGGGGAGAGACAGACTTTTTTTTCCACTGTTCTTATTAACTTCTTTAATGTCAGCTTCAGTGTCAGAGAATGCAGAGCCTACACCTGAAGAACAAGACAAGTCACTTGACAAACCAAAACAGAAAAAGAATCGTTGTTTCATGTGCAGGAAGAAGGTTGGACTTACTGGTAAGAAATACTGATTTCAGTTTTCTGAGATTTGTTGTTCAAAGCCTTGGACCTTTGAAATGTTCTCTTAAAGGGAAGATGGGGCATGGTCGTCTCGATGTTGATTTGAGATAACACTTAGTCAAAGATGGTTTCTGCTGACTCTTACTAGATTAGTTATTCATGTATTATTTTGTTTTTCAGCCTCCTGTCTTTAAGTGAAGTTCATAATTCCAAATACTTCCTTAGGAACTCTGCTTAGCTGAGGAATTGGATGATAGTTTGCTGCCCTTCACTAACCAGCTTTGCAGTGGTCAAGTGAAAGGGCCTGAGAACTTGAGTTCTGCAGGGTGAAGGTTCATAAACAAAGAAAAGAGCACGAGGTGTCTAGGAATATGTTCTATGCTAGTGTATCGCGTGATAGGAAGGAATGGTCAAATCAAATCTTCCTGTGATCACTTAAAAATGTATTATTTGTGATTCTTATGCTTTCTGCAGCAGAGGCTCTTTGGCTGATTGACACTGGTGACTGAGATTTATTGCTAGTGAGTGAATACATTCAGGATTTAAAACAAGCCAGTGTAATTAAGAATGTTGAAATGCCTAAGCTGCTGTTTCTGTCCACAGGGTTCGAATGTCGGTGTGGGAACGTTTACTGTGGAATGCACCGTTACTCAGATGTACACAGTTGCTCTTACAATTACAAAGCTGATGCTGCTGAGAAGATCAGAAAAGAGAATCCTGTAGTTGTTGGGGAAAAGATCCAGAAGATCTGAACTGCTGCTTCTGCTGGAATACAAAAATCATTTGACCATCTGCAGATTAAATTGACTTGAGCTTTTTTCCTTAGTCATCAGGAACGTAGAGCAGTGTATCTTGCCTAGACCTTTTAATCATGCATGTCATCAGATGAATAGATTTTTTTGTTTTCGTTTTTTTTTTTTGTTGTTTTGAAAATGACTCTGAACATTATTTTCATTGCAGTTTTCTGTGGCTGAAGACTTAAGTAAACTTTACCAATATTATCCTTTAAGATCATTTTAATTTTAGTTGAGTGCAGAGGGCTTTTATAACAAACGTGGAGAAAATATTGGAGGGCTGTGCTTTTCCAGGATAAAACATGCATGCGTTAACTTTGCAGTTTATTTTCTTGTTGTATATAGCTTTTCTCTGCAGCACAATTTCTTTTTTTTTTTTTTTTTTTTGATAATGCCTTGTATGGCACAACTAGTTATCAGTAACTGAATGTATTTTAATCATTATGGCTGCTTCTGGTTTTTTTTCCCATTAACGAGAGGTTATACATGTTCGCATATTAGCTTGTTTGCACCCTCTACCTATTTATGTATGAATCATTTGTAATGAGAGTGTGTGCTGAGATTGTGTGGGGGATTTTTTGTTGTTTTCTTTTTTTTTTTTTTAATTGGGGTTTGTTTTTGTGTGTGTGGGGGGAAGGCTGTATGCACTTCATTGACTGCAGTTTTCATTGGGATTTCATCCATCAGTTTGTCTGTACACAAATATGAAGAATGATCTGAAGTACCTGTGCTGTATTTATGTTTATCCACGTCTTAACTTTGATTAAATAAAATTTAAAAAAATCTGAGCCCCTGTGGCTGTCACTGGCATATATAACTTGGATTTCTCTTGCTTTCTTTTAATGGGGACCTTCCACTGGTGATTTCTTTACTTACAGTGTATTTATTCACAGCAATCATGTCTATCCCAATGCCAACTAACTTTTGATTTATTTTTTTTTTAACCTTTTCACTGGTAACTATCAGACACCAGTTTCCAGAAGCTTTTTACTTTGTGTGTTGCTTCTGCCCAGGGAGTGCTTCCCATGCAGTGTGTCACTCATGTGCAGGAGTTTGGGTCATTTGTGACAATGTACTTGAGCTGGGGCAGACCTGCAGGTAAAACTGATGTGATCAGTGGATCTGATGTGGCAGACCTGCAGGTAAAACTGATGTGGAGCAGCCATGTGTGTGATTCTGGTTTTAGGAAATGGAGCCTTGAGGTTTGGGATCCACTGTCTGACAGACAGCACTGCAGGAGGAATTGTTCTTTTATTGTCTTGTGAAGGTGCTCAGTAAGTGTCTTTCTTCAAGTGTCGTGAGATTAAAGTCTGTGCCTCAACCCTTCAACCCCCCTGGTCTTCTCCATAACTTTGAGGTGGTTTCTGTAGTGCCATGGAAACTTCAGCCAGTATTGCTTATCACCAAACCTAACACCACACTAAAGTAGCACCAACTTCCCTCCAAATGGTACTAATCTGCAGTTGAAATTTTACTGGCTGACTTGCTGTTGCTTTGAAATAAATGTAATTGCATGGCTTTATTTAAAACATTAAATTTTTAATCAAAGCTGGCTCCATCCTTTAAAATTCAGAATGCTTTCTAAAAGCTATGGCTGGCAATTAGTAGATAAAGCACTACATTTGGGATATAAACTGTGCAGCAGAAGGAGCTTTCTCTGGTAGCTATAGAAAGTAATCTGCAAGACCCAATAATAAAAGAAGTAGCTTGTGCTTGCAAAAATGTTGTAACCATAATCTATGAGCACATGGGTTTTATAAAGGAAGGAATAAATAACTCTGACTGGCAAGTTTCAGTAATGGCCTGCCTTATCAGGGGTCAGAGATCCTGTGTTTCCTCAGAACACTTCCTCTTGGACAGCACAGACCGTGGAAGAGCAGCAGCGTCATCTTTGGTGGGTGTTTGTTTGGTTTCCTCTTTGCTGCTACTTCCCTATTCTCTAATCCACTTTGATTTCTCCCTCTTCCCCTTTTCTGGTCTCTCCCTTTTCCTGAGTGTGTCCTTTTCTCTCCTCTATGCACTCTCCCCACCAATCTGCCTTGGACATGACTGATACTTCTGGGCCATGCAGAGTGGAGACACCAGACACTTCACGATGAGGGGAAAGCGAGTGATGTTTGTATTTTCTGGTGTCTGAGAGACTGAAAAAAAAAATGATACAACAAAAGTGACTGCCTTTTGGAATTCACACACTACCTTTAAAAAGCAACCTGTTAAAAAGCAACAACCTCTGGCTCCTGATCACACTGTAGGAAATGCAGCTGTGCTCCCAGGATCCTTTCCTGGCAGTGCCCACAGTGAGGCAGGTCTGCATTGGGCTGTTCTGCTTCCATACCTGTCCTTCTCCAGGCCATCTAACGAACCTCCTTTGGCCTGGCTCGTGCAGGTCTCTCAGAGTTCAGAATATGGAAAGAGTATATGCTCCCAACATGTGAACTTGCATTTGGACTGGAAATCCACCTTTCCCTGACACCTGAGAATTGCATGTCACGTTTGTTTGCCTTGGCATTGGCTCTGTGTTATCCTGGTGGCTGATCTGCTTTTCATTCTGTATTTTGTGTCATCAGCTCGAGGTTAGCTGGTTAACATTTTAATTAACACCAGCATATTCACAGCACTACAAAATGCTTGAGTAAATGTCTTCTCGCATTGGACAGGGTGTTTTGGAACACGCTTTCAATGTGGTTTTGCTTTGTTTTTGGAATTAAGCAGGTTCTATAACCCAAGTCCTCCAGTGTTGCTGTGAAACATTTTCACTGTGTTTAAAGCAATTCCAACAGCCAGTGGAACGGAGTTGTACCTTAGGTACAGGAACTTTACAGGAAATTCTCCACAAGTTTGTGCTATGCATTGTATTATTTGAAGAAGAACCCCTTTTAAACAGCACCTTGTGAGCCACTAGTGAGTGGCTGTCCCAGATGGGCTGTCATGGATGCTGTTGTATCATCTTGCACAAATCTCTGGCTGTAAAACTTGATGCATTTCTTCTGATGACTGCCAAAAAAAAAAAATTGAGAAGGAAACCAATTCCTTGGCTTGGCAGTCATAAATATCTAATTTTTTATTGGAAATAAGTGGTCTTTGCTATTTAGTTCTAATTTCAAGGATGTTCCCTCAGTGGTCTCTACTTCTGAAAATGGGTCAGTTTTCTCCTGCAGGTGGGAGAAAGTCAGGACTGGAAGCAGAAGGATCGGCCTCCCTGCTCTTTATGGTTGGCTGCATTTTTTCTCTGGTTTTAAGCTGCTGGAACTATCTGGGAAAGTAGAAGGACTCAGAGAGGTGCAGCATTGCAAAACTAAAATACACGCAAAGTGCAGTTTTGGGTGTGAATTTTGCAACTTCAAGGACTGCTGAGCTCCTGGTGGGAGAACTGCTCAGCGTGGGCATAATCGCTTCACCAGCATCCTGGCACATAAGTGACCCCTCAGAAGGTAAATGAGTGGGTTTCCCTCTGGTCTTGCAGCTGTCTGGTCGCATCCTTGACCCACAGCAAGGTACCCGTTACAGGAAGGCCTCAGTTTCGTGTGAGGGTTTATAGAATCATAGAAGCATTAAAGTTGGAAAAGACCTCCCAGATCATCCAGTCCAACAGTTAACCCAGCACTGCCAAGTCCACCCCAAAATCAAGTGCCAC